>NW_007259456.1:102065-264609 GCF_000164805.1 Carlito syrichta
TGTCCCGGTCCGCCATGCGCTCCGCCGCAGTCCTGGCTCTCCTGCTCTGCGCCGGGCAAGGTGAGCGAGCGCGGGCTCAGGGGAGGGTCCCCGGGCGCCTCGCCCGCTCCTGCCCGGGGTCCCGGTACCACGCCGCGAGCCCCTCCACGCCGCCCAGCCGAAGCCGCGAGGTTTCAGCACTGCGGACAGCGCCCGCCACCCACCTGGCCCGCACTGTGGCCTCCGCCCAGGACCCGGGGACCCACCCCGCGAGGCAGGGTCCCCCCAGCCACCACCCCTTGCCCGGCTAGGCGCCTTGGCCGGCCAAGGTCATTGGGGAGGTGGCAAGAGGCTGCTGCCGCCCCTACACCCCTCTGCCATCCCCCACTCACTGTCTTTCTGCCCTTGACTTTTGCCTCTCCACACGGCCTCTCCCAGCACCCTCCATCTCTCGCTCCCTCCTCTGGGGTCTCTCCATGCCTGCATCTGTCCCCATCCAACCCCACTGCAGCCTTGGCCTTGTTTCACAGCTCTGTTCCCTCCAGAGCAAGAACCTTCCCAGGGGAAGAGGGCCCCAGTGCAGCCTCTGGACTATCCCCTACGGGCCACAGCCCTTGGAAGAGAAACAAAATCAGCCCCTGCCTCTCTGTTGGGTGGGAGCAGCTTTGAGGGAGAGCGTTGGGTGAGTGGCCCTGGTGGGCCCCGTGGGAGGGACTGGGCTTCCCTTGGAGCAGAGGAGTGACCCCAGTGCTCTCTTTTTCTTCCCAGTCACTGCCCTCCCTGTGAACAGCCCCATGAATAAAGGGGACATGGAGGTAAGAAGGGGTGCTGGGCGCCAGGGGTAGGAGGCTCCAGTGGGCACCTTGCAGCCAGTGTCTGGGCCGCTGCAGGAGTGAGTCTGGCATGCAGCCATGAGCTAGCACTGCAGTGGTTGAGCCTGGGGACAGCTTGCAATGGGAGACAGACAGCGAAGCTTGTTGCCTTCCCTGCTACCCACGGCGTGACTTCCCAGCTTCCTCAGTGCACGTGCAGTTTACAGGGGCTGTGTGAGCCTGCTGCACCGAGGTGCCAGGCTCCAGTCTTGAATAGTGAACCCAGCAGGCCCACCCTGGGCTGTGGTTGAGGGTATCCACAGAACCATGAGAGTGACCTTTGCCTGCCTGGCTCTGGCCTCTGTCTTCCTTCCTCTGCTAGGCTCTGCTGGCAACCTTTCCACCCCACAGGCACCCAGGCCTGGCTCTCCCAACTGGGGCTCACCCAGGAGAGGCTAGGAGACACCAGCAGAGGCTTTACCAGCAGCAAGGGACCCTCCTCTGGCTGTGTACTTGAAATGTACCCGGGTCTGAGCTGGGGCTGTTGTCCAGGCTCTGGTGTTTGGGTAAACTCCCACCTGAGGGTCAGAGAAACGTCCATTCTCACCCTTCCATGACTGTTTTCTTCCATGAGAGGCCACAGTCACAACCCAACACATTAAGAGATTTCAGCCTCAACTGACTCCATTATATTTCCCATTTTTTAGTTGCAGATCAGGTAGAATTTAAACCTCTACCACTAGTCTAGCAGTGCAACCTTGGGAAAATGCCTCAACTTCTCTGAGCTTCCCTTTCCTTTGAGGGGAGGTGTGCAGAGTAGGAATCGTGGATGTGACTGCCTGGCACGTAGCAAGTCCCCAGTAGATGGGCGCTGTTATTCCTAAAGCTTTCCTTATTGGCCTCCCCATACTTCTTGTGACTCCTGTCCAATTTCTGTCTCCAGAATCTGCCCTCATGGACAGGGGTTATCTGAGCTTCCCAACGCGGGTTGGGGGTTGCAGGGAGACACAGGGTACTGGTTGCTGACCTTCCTTGCTGAGTCCCTTACGGAGTCACCTTACTGTGCCAACAGTCTGGGGTTGGGGCCCAGAGCAGCTGGTTAGGCCCTGAAGCTCCGTCTGAAGTCATGGTGATTGTACACACTCTGGGGGCCTGTCAACCTGGAGCCTTGGGCTGATTGCCTTGGCATCCCATAGACACAGCCTGCTACCCCTTTACTCCCCGCCAACATTACTTGATGCCTGTCTGACACCTCCTGCTCCTCTGCCCAGCTCTGGGCTGTTGTGAATCCCTCCCTGGATGGGGTGACCTGTCAGGCTTGCAAGGGGGCTTTCCATCTGTGCCTCACGACCCCAGAGGGCAGTTGGGAAAGTTCTCACTCCCATTTTACAAATGAGGAAACTGAGGAATCACTAGTCCAAGATCACACAGCTAGGATACCACACCATCGCCAAGGAACATTCATGGACAGTTGCCTAATTACCCACAGTGTCTTGCTGGGCACTGATAAGGCCTTCAGGCATGGCTGCAGTTGGCCTGGGACAGGCACCAGACGTAGCCCATGCGTACTCATGTCCAGTTAGGGGCCTTGTCCCATGGGTGAAGATGGAGCCAGATTTGAAGCGGTGACTCCTTTGCATGTGACAACAATGTGAGGAGACAGTGATCCAGGTCCTACCTCTGAGCAGGGTAGGGCTGGAGTAGGCTCTGTCTCCTCTGAGAAGTTCAGAGGACTTCCTGGAAGATCAGACCTCTGGGCATCTTCAAGGCCAAAGCACTTTTGTAAGACAGCCTTCTAGTGCCCAGAGCAGCTTTCTCACATTTGGAGAAGCAGCACTTGGAAGTGGGAAGATGCCAGGTATCCACCCCTGGCACAGACACCCCACTCTCCCTGTACTCCACCTTAGAGGGCCCTGATGGCCCTGTGACTGGAGCCTGCTGCACCTGGTGAGCACCATGTAAGGCCCTTCTGTCATCAGTGTCATTGCGTCTGGCCCAGAGTGCAGAGCTGTGCCCCAAGTTAGGCACCCCTGGACTCCCGAAGCCAAAAGCAAGTGCCCCAGTCCTGCTAGAATTTTGCCCAGGCCCAGACCAGCCCCAACCTGCCCCCACTCTTCTTGCAGGTAATGAGGTGCATCGTCGAAGTCATCTCTGACACGCTTGCCAAGCCCAGCCCCATGCCCATCAGTCAGGAGTGCTTTGAGACGCTCCGAGGAGGTACGGGCTAGGGCTGGGCTGGGGGCTAGAGATGGGTGAGTGGCCTTAATGGAGTTAATACTTTAACTCAACAGTTGCTGACCAGGGTCTGCCTTGGCCAGGCACAGTAGTGGGGTCCAAGGGACACAGGAAGGCAAAGGAGTGGTAGCCCTGTTGCCCACAGGCTGTCAGAGAGATGCACGTGGATACCATGAGCTGGAATTCTGGGCAGGATTAAATCAGCTGGCATGGAAGCCACCAGCTATGGCTCCCTGTAGACACAGGTTTTGTGTGCAATGTCCCAATGTCCATAACAGCCTCTGGCACCTGGTGGGCACCCTCCAGCCGTGAACAAGTAAAGGCGTGTCATGGGTAGGCATGAGGACAGTTCTTCCAGCCAGACAGGCAACTCTCGACTAGCTGGTGGAGGGAGCCAGGTGCACTTGGTTGAGTTTTAAAACAGCACTGGAGATGAGTTGGTGGGAACCAAAGCAGGTTCTCCGAGTGGAGCAGATGGCGAGAGCATAGCTGAGCAAGAGCCAGCATGAGCATGGCACTCAGGGAGACCTGCTTACCCCTCAGGGGCTGCCAGCCTTGGTGGGTACCTGGTGTCAGGATGGGCCTGGGTGTTGGGATGGGCCCGGGTGTTGGGACAGGGCCCATGTGTTAGGACAAGCCCGGGTGTTGGGATGGGGCCTGGGTGTCGGAATGGGACCCAGGTGCTGGAATGAGGCCCAGGGGGGTCTGGGTGTTGGGATAGGACCTGGGTGTTGGGATGGGCCAGGGTGTTGGAATGGGACCCGGGTGTTGGTATGGGCTCTGGGTGTTGGGATGGGTCTGAGTTCTGAGATGGCCCTGGGTGCTGGGATGGGCCCCGGTGTTGGATGGGGTCGGCCTGTGATGGGAGACTGGCTGGCATCCTGGAATGGAGGCTATTCCAAACACATGATCTCAAGGCCCCATCTTGGTGCTGCCACCGGCTTCATTTCCAGAGCAAATTCCTTGTGCGCAGCTTAAAACACTGAGGGCAATCTTGTTCTCGGCTGCGCTCTGGAAACCACTGTCTGATTCATTCCCTGCAGACGAGCGGATCCTCTCCATCCTGCGACATCAGGACTTACTGAAGGAGCTCCAGGACCTCGCTCTCCAAGGTATGTTCCAGCCTCTGCTGGGTAAATCCCAGTAACTGATAGTCTCCAGGGAAGGCTGAGCAAGGTCCTCTCTGGCACTGTTATTTCCTTTCAATTATGAAGCAGAAAAGTGGAGCCCCCTGTGCCACTTGGTTCAAGCTGCTATTGATGTTGTTAAAGAAATCAAAGCTCAGAGAGGTTGAATGACTTGTCGAAGGGTACACAATGAATAGGGCCTTGCCAGACACAGCGCCCCAATACTCCACAGCCTCTGGAGTTCAGCCACTTTAGAGGGTGACTTTGTAGGATAGTGAGCTCCTTGTCACTGATGTCATTGATGATATTGAAGCCAAATCTGGACAGCTCTGGGGTAAAGGACTAAGCTGCAGTTGTCCCAGAGTCAGCCACTCTGCCCAGCCCCCAGCTTCTCCCAGGCTTAATGTAAGGCTCAGTCCCACATTGGCAAGATGGAAAACAGGGGTTCTGGGCTTGTGTCTCCCTGGCAGATTCCCTGTACTTCCTGCAGGAAGTGGCCATTTTTACGGCCTGTTGGTGCCCTGCACCTTTCCCTGAGAATGGACTCTAGTGTGAATCCAGTGTCTGCTGCCCAGGGAAGCAGGACCTGTGTTTAGGGCTATACTTATGTCTGGGGTGGGGCTCTAAGCCCTTAGGGGCCCACAGTATCACATGTGGGCATGAGAGGGATTCCGGGGGGAGGTAAGAAAAGCAGCCTCAACAGGACCCCTGAAGGCCTCCCAGCTAGCAAGCACCCACCTCTGTGGCGGGTGGAAGTGCCGGAGGCCAGCACTCAGTGGACGCAGGGAGGAGTGACTGTTATCTGGGGTGTTAGTACGTCAGTAGTGATACTGGGTTATGTGTTTTAATTAAGCATCGAATGGCTTATTACCTTATGATAATTTTAAAGTTAAACTTCAAATGACCAGCTTATTACACTTACATAATTAAAGGTAGCATCAGCAGAGACTGTTCTGGAGACGTGTTCTGCAGCCTTGTGTGTCCAACACTCACGTCAGCATCTCTGTTGAGGGCTGGAGCTGTTTGTCCAGCGTGACCCTGTACACATGTATGTGAGCATGTCCACACACACATCAGCGTCTCTATTGAGGGCCAGAGCTGTGTCTGCTGAGCTCCCATAATACCTTTTGTGTCTCTATCTCCACATGGGCCATGCAGCCCCCTTGTGTCATAGATGAAAAGCCAGATATCGGTGAGCCCAAGATGTTCAGGGTCACAGAGCCAGGAATAACCAGGAGCAGATTGGAGCCCTCACCTGTCTGAGGCCAGAGTCTGGAAATGCCATCATGGGAGAAGTGGTGCACAGGGCAAAGGGGGAGTATCAGGACCTGGCACCGGTGGGGGGGACACAGGTGATGTGAGGAGAGGGGTCTCTGGGTTGGGGAACTTCCACTCCCGCTCCTGCCCCGACCCTCTGCTCCACCGAGCCTTTCTGGGAAACTGAGTCTGGAGAGGTGTGGCCGCCCTAACTTCCTCCCCAGGTCATGCCTGCTCGGGTCTTGGGGCAGACGGGGTAAGAAAGCCTCCGCCCTGACAGACAGGCCAGGGCTGGAGCACACAGGCTTCCTCCTCCTCTCATGCCAGGGGCCCAGGAGCGGGCACGTGAGCATAAGAAGCACAGCAGCTTTGAGGATGAACTCTCAGCAGTTCTTGACCACCAGGGCAGCCCAGCCCAGCTGGAAGGTCAGTACCAGGCCGGCCATCTGGCCAGAGGCAGGAGGGAAGGCAGCAGGGGCAGGAGTTAGGTGACCAAGGGCTCCTGAGAGTCGAGAACCGCTGCTCTAAGCCCAGGAACAGAGCTGCGTGTCCTTTCCTTTTAAAAATGGGGGAAACTGAGGCACAGAGAGTTTTAAGTCCCTTGCTCAGGTGAGCGACGTGGCTGGGGATTTGGGTCTGGGTCTGTTTAACCCCAAAGCCCTTGCTTGGTCCCACCTGTCCGGCACAGGGGCAGGAAGTCTCCGGCCTGGTGAGCAGCTTCAACTCTGGGTCCCCCAGAAGCCAGAGCAGCAGAGCCCTTGCCCCAGTGCCTGCCCACCTGGGACCTGTGGAGCCATGGGATTGCCAAGCAGTAGGAGGGCCCCAGAGGAGGGATGTAAGGCACTAGTGAAGCTGGGTCATCTTTCTGGAAACCAGAGAATTCTAGGAGTTCAAGAGGTCATGGCCTAGGTCAGGGTATGCTCACCTCCCATTCCCCACCTGGCAAGGGCCGCAGGCTGCCCCCACAGTGCCTGCCCTCTCATGAGGAAGGTGGTGGATAAGGCCAGTTTCTGGGAGTGGACCAGTGGTCGACCTTCAGGGGGACACCTGCAGGTGTGGCTGGTGCGCTCCCTACCCCTGGCCGGCACTGGCACCCTGGCAACTGAGTGGGGCACTGCAGGGACTCCCACTGGATTGTTTCTGGATGCCTCAAGGGGTTAGGGAGGGAGAGGGAGCACCATGCATGTGTGCGTGCCTAGAAGCTTTAATGCAGAGGCAGCCATGTGTCCATGCAAACAGAGCCTGAACTTGACACTGGAGCTGCCCATAGACCCCAGGAGTCGGGATGGACCCTGGCCTCTCTGCCCATCTGTGTGTCAGTGAAATGGGTGTGGGAGCATCTGTCACCCAGTGCTGGGAGAACCCCAGTGGCAGAAGGTACTCTGGAGTACTGTGTTCAGCAGTGATCATTCTAGAGATGGGAGGGGTTTTTACTTGTTAAAAGGCTGTCTTCGCCGGGCTCGGTCTCAGCCTGTAATCCCGCGCCTTTGGGAGGCTGAGGTGGGTGGATTGCCTGAGCCCGCGGGTTCAAGAACCACCTGGGCAGCGAGACCTCATCTCTACAATAAATCCAAAAAAAAATCAGCCGGGTGTGGTAGCGCATGCCTGTAATTCCGGCTACTGGGAAGGCTGAGGCGGAAGGATCGCCGGAGCCCAGCAAGTCGAGGCTGCGATGGCCGGAAGCGGCCACTGCACTTCAGTCTGGGTAACAGAGTGAGACTCCAACTCAAAAAAAAAAAGGCTGTCTTCAAAGCAACCACAAGGAATACCTATTAATGAAACCCTACGAATACTGAGGTACTGAGCACTTTCATAGGACACTAAAGACACTCCATTCTCCCCTCGGAGGGGAGAATTAAGCTGCAATCGTAGCGCCTCTTCCATAGAGAAGTTGAGCCACTTGCCCAAGCTCACATAGCAGCTGAGCTGAATGTCTAACGTTCCATTCAGAGCTGTGTCTTGTAGGGTAATTTTCAAGGTATGAATTTTTGGTCTGTTTTAAGAGGCAGAATTAAAGAGAGGCATGTGATCCAGTTGTGCTGAGATCAAGTCTTGGCAGAGAGGGAGGGTAGCCCTGATCATGACCTCTGACTGGGCTTGCTGGAAGCCAAAGGGGACAATGATGAAAAGCTGAAAGTGCCCTGGTGAGGCTGGCGTGTGGTCCGAGCCTCAGCGGAGGCCAGCATGTGACCAGGCCTCCGGGTCTAGCTTGCTCCCTGTTTCTGCAGAGGTGACAGACGAGGCACCCTCCACAGATGCTGTGGAGAAGAGGGAGGACCCTGAAGAGGCACCGATGAATGAAGCCACAGACGGAGCCGGGCCCCAGGCCATCCCAGAGCCCAGGCAGGAGCCCGAGATCGAGGGGGGTAGCCAGGCCCTTGGGGGGCAGGGGCAGGGGCAAGAGGCCACCAACACCCACCTCACAACCAGCGCCCCCAGTCAGAAACACCCAGGCCTGCAAGCCTCGGGGGCCATGGAGGACCCTTCCCGGGGCCTGGTGGACAGAGAGAAGGACCCGAGTGCAGAGGCGGGGCAGCCGGCAGAGCAGGAGGAGCCAGAGGAGGCCAAGGCCGGAGTGACTGCTGTCCCTGAGGAAGAGGGCCCCCACCCAAGCCTTGGCTACAAGGGACTCCGGAAAGGTGAGGGTGCGTGTGGCAATGGAGATCCCAACAGATGTGTCTGGAAGAGGGGATGAATATCCATAATCTCATCCATCTTCATAGCATCCTTGAAAGGCAGGTGTAGCTCTATCTTCCAGATGGCCAACGGAGGCTCAGAGAGGTTAAATAATTTGCCCAAGGCCACACAGCTAGTTGGTGGTAGAAGCTGGGGTTCCAGCCCAGGTCTGTCTGACTCCAAACCCATGTATTTCCCGCCAGCCCACACCTCCCAGCCCAGAATGCAAGAAGGGCGTTACATGGGGGTGGGTGGGGGACTTCAGGAGCAGGAGGGGGCATAGCAGGCGGGTGGAGCATCAGTTTTGGCCCAGAGCCTCACGAGGGCCCTGTCAGGCAGTCCACGCTGGACTAGGGGCTCCTGGGGCGAGCGGCTGGAGGAGGAGGCAGGCTCCGGTCACCCCACCCTATGAGCTGCAAGGGTCTCACCAACACAGCCGCAGGACGGCTTTTCCTGCCAAGAGGAATTGCTGGGGTGGCTGGGCCGGGCCGGAGCTGCAGCAGAGCCTAGGGTGGCAGGACGGTAGGTGGCGGTTCCCCCTCACTCTCCTGCCCGTGTCCACCTGCTCCAGGTCAGTTGGAGGCCCTGGCGGCGGATGGAGCCCAGAAGGCTGAGGCTGAGGAGGCTCAGCCCCCCGAGGGGAAGGGCAAGCAGGAGCACCTCCGGCAAGAGGAGCAGGAGGGGGGCCCTGGAGGTCTCTTCCAGGGTGGGAAGGGTGAGAAGCAGCTGCAGGAGCAGGAGGAGGAGCAGATCTCCAAGGAGTGGGAGGATGCAAAGCGCTGGAGCAAGCTGGATCAGATGGCCTCAGAGCTGACCGCCGAGAAGGGGCTGCGGGGGGTGGATGAAGAGGATGACTCTGACCGTGCCATGAAGCTCTCCCTCAGGTCCCGGGCCTATGGCCTCCGGGGTCCCAGGTTGCAGCTGCGACGAGGCTGGAGGCCGTCCTCCCGGGAGGACAGCCTGGAGGCTGGCCTGCCCGTCCAGGTCCGCGGCTTCCCGGAGGAGAAGAAGGAAGAGGAGGGCAGCGCCAACCGTAGGCCAGAGGTGGGTGTGGGGTGGCACCAGGCCCGGGCTGGGCTGCATGTGGGCCCCGCTGGGGCAGGCAGCCCCCCTGAGGGATCAGTGCCTTGGAGGCAGGGCCAGAGAGGTGCTCAGACAGGGGCTCTTGGGTGGGAGAAGGCACCCAGCTCATGGGGGACACGGAATAGAGGTGCTTGGAGCAGCTGCGAGGCTGGACTCCATTCTCAGGGCTGCGAGGAGCCTCTGCAGGCATGTGAGCGGGATGCCCGTCATAGTGGCGAGAGCCTGGGAGGGCCGCATGCTACCCATGGAGCCCGGCCAGGGCAGCTGTGGCCCTGAGCGCTGGAAGGGCGTGGCATGGGGAGGGAGACACGAGGGGACAGGCTGCCCCCTGGGAAGAAGGTGGTTAGGCTGGCATGCCCTCCCTAAGCCTGTAAGGAGTGGATGCACCCCTCCAGGCTGTATGGTCTTGGGTGGGTCACTCTGCTTCTCTGAGCTTCAGTGACTCGCCAGTTATGACATGGGGGTGGAGTCCTTTTTGCTCACCTCATCCTCATAACTCGAACACACAGGAGCTTCGAAAACCAGCTGAGGACAACCCATTCCGGGGTTCCTGTCTTTTTCTAGAGAGCTTTGTTGCTTAATAAACTCCTTCTTTCACTCATAAAAAAAGGAAAAAGAAACCAGCTGAACAGGGTGCAGGAGTGCAGGATCCAGCCCCATGGTGGGAGAATTGGGTGTCCTGGCAGGTGGTAACGTGGTACCTGCCTCAAGCCTCCGTGCCCAGCTGGGAATTGGGACTCTACAGTGGTCTGACACTTGCCCGAGCCTCTCCTCTGCCCACTCAAAAGAGGACCTGACTGCTCTGTGGCCCCCGCCACCCTCTCTGGGTCCGACAGTTTGAGAGGGAGCCTGAGGGGGGATCCCAGGACACAGCTGCTGGCTCCACCCCCAGCCTGGACCCAGGACAAAGGGTCACCCTAGAGCACCCCACCCCACCCACAGAAGCTGGAGAGAAGTGGGTGCCAGAGGCCCCCGCTGCTCCCTTCCCCACACACAGAGGGAGCCCTAGACTACAGGCTGGAGAGGTGAGGAACCAGAATCTGGCAGAAGGGGTGGGGTGAGGCCTCCTCCACCCAAGGGGCATGGAGAAGAAACCCAGGCCCCGAATCCTAGGGCAGCACCACAGAGCTTGTGCTCTGAGGCTGCTCCAGAACACAGGGCCTGGGGTCCTTCTCCAAGGTCAGTCATCTTCCATGTCTGTGTCCATGGGCTGGGGTGCCCTTAGCAGCCATAAATTCTGCAAGGACCCCAGAAAGATGACCCCTCAGGTCCAGGTCAGGATATAGCCTTCCCTGAGCTCAGGTCTTGAGGCTCAGTGTGCTCTTATGGGTGTCGGAGCTTTGGGGTCTGGAGGATTCTGGAGACTGGGGCATGGAGCAGAACTCAGACGAGGGTCCCTGCTTCCCTGGACCATACCAGCAGCCAGAGCTTGGGGCCCCCACGATAAGGACTGAAGACGAAGGCTGAGCCCCGGCAGGTCGACTTGCGGGGGAACTCACAACACTTGCCACAGGCCCATGGCCCCTCAGGTGGGGAGACCCAGGCCTGGCCTGCATAGAGCCATCACCCAGGGCCCAGGCTTGGGCTGGGGCTCATAAGGGCATGGGTGCCTGGATAAGTGGTCCTCAGGGACAGTGTAGAACCCCCTTTTGCGCAAATACCCTGGGAGTGGCCCAGTGGGGTGGCATCATGTCCCCATGATACAGATGAGGCCCCTGGGGCTCAGAGAGGCAAAGCCAGGTGTCTGAGGCCACACAGCTGGCAGCAGCCCATCTGGCTCTGTGCCCTCCCTGCTGCTGGCTAGCAGCCCCCACGTGACATTGTGCTCTCTCCTAGGACCAGGAACTAGAGAGCCTGTCAGCCATTGAGGCGGAGCTGGAGAAGGTAGCCCACCAACTGCAGGCACTGCGGCGTGGCTGATGAGGCCTCCTGGGGCCCTGGCCCTGCTGTCCCCTGGCAGATCCCAGCCAGATGGCCCAGAGTGTCCAGGAGGAATGCAGCCTCTGCCCACCACACCCAGGCCACCGTCACCCCATGTGCCCGTCTTGCTCTTGACTCCTGCCCTGGAACACCCTCTGCTCTGCAGGGAGCCACAGTAATTCCATATTTGAACACAGGCAGCTTTCTAGAAGGTTCCCTCCCACCTTCACGTCCACTGGGCACATTGCACAGCTGCTAACCTATGGTGAAAACTGAGAACTCCTGATTGTAATATGTTCTGTATAAAATGTATCTGAGGAAAAATAAATCTGTTCTGGGCTCTTTCCTCTCTTTGAATTTTCTTGTTCAACTCAGAGTGGGGTGGCGTGCACTGGATATGGGCAACGGGATGGGGAGGGGTCAGTCTGCCTGGGGTGACACCTCTCTGGGCTGCTTCCTACGGTGGGATCCGTGCAAGTGACTCTACTTCTGGGCCTCGGCTTCCTCAGTTATGAAATGGGCGTGCCGACCTGCCTTGAAGGGCGTGGGGGGGGGGGTGAAGTAACAGGCAAAGGACCTCCGGGTTCCTTCCTCTCTGGAGATGCAGAGGTGGGGCCAGGTGGGGACACACCTCTGCTTCTAGGCCATCCCACTATGATGGAGCATGTGCCCCTGTCACCTGGGGTGATGGGGGAGGCCCTGAAAGCCCTGCACAGTGCCTGTCACAGGCCATGGCCACAGCTCTGGACTTCCCAGCTTGGCCTCTGAGCTGCAGGCCCCAGAGTGAAGCCTCCACATTCTGCCATCCCTCCAGCCTGAGCTGGGAACATGGGCATCTACAGTTCCCGTGTATGTCGTGGCATGGTTCACTCCAGCGCGCTGGTCTCAGGTCCATTTGAGAATGAGGAAACCGAGGCAGAGAAGGTGAAGTGACTCAACAGTTCCAGGCAGGACTGCTCACAACACGGAAGCGTGGGGACTGCACAGGACTGCACATCGGGTCAGACCTGAGGGTGCCCTGGAGCCATTTGTGATGTTGGATATTGGCGCCAGTCATGCAGTTGCTCACCAAATTCTTACACATGGGCCGTTCTGGGCTTGGCTGAGATTAGCCCTGGTTTCAGAGCACAACCCCTGGGACAAGTGGAGTCCAGAGCCAAGAGGAGGAGGCCGAGGCCAGGCCAAGTCCTGGTGGCAGTGCCAGGCTGGCGTCCTTGGCCTCCACACCTCACGTAAGAGCATGTGGTGAGGTGTGTGTTCCAGGCAGAGGCCTCGTGTTGGGGCAGCCTGTGTGACACCTTCCTGTGAGGTCAGGGAAGGCAGAGGCATCACAGGTCTAGTCACATTGAGTGCGAGCTGGGTTGGGGAACTCCACTCCCGAGTTTCTGTTTGGCAGATCTGGCAGGTAGAGACTCAGGCTTTGACCCCAGTGTAGCCATGACCAGCAGGAGAGTCTGGGCAGGACTCAGTGTCCTCCTTTGTACCACAGGACAGCCCTCACTACTGCCTCACCTGACTGTAATGAGAGTCAGAGGGCACAGATAACACCAGACAAAGGACACAACAGACAATGCCTGTGACCCAAGGGTCTCAGCACATCTAGCCTCTATGGGGAAGCTTACTGACCTCTGCTGTTGATGCTCTAGCTCCAGAGCGGAGACACCCTCTGAGAGGCTGACACTATAAAATGTCAAAGAGGCACGACACTACAGAAATAACTACAGAAACAATAAGCACTAATCAGATTCCACAAGACTATGAGAAGCCAAAACATCTGCAGTTAAGACTAATGAAAACAGACACCATGGGGACACCTTCTCCCTGAAATGGCACCCAAGACAGGCCACCTGCAGCCATGTCACACAGAGTAAGTGTGCAAACACAGGGGCAGCATTCCCTGAAATGCCCACCCCAAGACAGGCCACCTGCATCCACATCACACATAGTAAATGTGCAACCATGGTGGCACTTTTTCCCTGAAATGGCCACCTCCATACAGCCCACCTGCAACCACGTCACACCGAGTTAGTGTGCAACCATGGGGGTACCTTGTCCCTGAAATGCCCATCCCAACATGAGCCACCTGCAGCCATGTCACACGGAGTAAGTGTGCAACTATGGAGGCAACTTGTTCTTGAAATGGCCACCCTGAGACAAACCACTTGTAGCCAAGTCACACATAGTAAGTGTGAAACCATGGGGGCAGCTTCCTTGAAATGGCCACCCCAAGAACGGTCACTTCTTGGAGTAAGTGTACAACCATGGGGGCAACTTGTCCCTGATATGCCCACCCCAAGACAGGCCACTTGCAGCCATGTCACAAGGAGTAAGTGTGCAACCAGACGGGTACCTTTGCCTTGAAATGCCTACAGGAAGACGAGCCCCCTGCAGCCATGTTACACAGAGTAAGTGTGCAACCATGGAGATACCTTTCCCTGAAATGGCCACCCCAAGACAGGCCACCTGCAGCCATGTCACAGAATAAGTGTGCAACCACCGGGACACCTTGTCCCTGAAATGCCCACTCCAAGACAGACTACCTGCAGCCAAGTCACATGGAATAAGCATGCAACTACGGGAGAACATTCTCCCTTAAATGGCCACCCCAATATGGGCCACCTACAGCCATGTCACACAGAGTAATTGTGCAACCACAGGGGCACCTTACCCTTGAATTGCACATCCCAAGATAGGCCACCTGCAGCTATGTCAGGGAATAAGTGTGCAACCATGGGAGCACCCTGTCCCTGAAATGCCCACACCAAGATGGGCATGTCACATGGAATAAGTGTGACACTGCAGCTTCCCTGAATTGGCCACCCCAAGATTGGCCACGTGCAGCCATGTCAAAAGAGTAAGTATGCAACCAACCACAGGGGCACCTTGTCCTTGAAATGCCCACCCAAAGACAGGTCACCTGCAGCTATGTCACGGAATAAGTGTGCAATCATGGAAGCACCCTGTCCCTGAAATGCCCACCCCAAGATAGGCATGTCACATAGAATAAGTGTGACACCGCAGGGACACATTGTCCCCTAAATGGCCACCCCAATACGGGCCACCTGCAGCCATGTCACACAGAATAAGTGTGCAACCATAGGGACATCTTTCCCTGAAATGGCCACCCCAAGACAGGCCACCTGCAGCCATGTCACACAAAGTATAAGTGTGCAACCAAACCAAAGATCCAATGGACTGGGCCATGATTCCACATGCAGTGCATACAATCACACATATGTGTTATGCACACATATGAGCATAAGTACACATCAGCATGGGATTTTGGAGCAGCTGCTTGAGAACATGGTTGGGGCACAGCATCTGTCACAACACATAATGTAGGTACTAATGTGATGTTCTGGTGAAATCCCCTGAGGGCTGATTGAGGGGAGGAATAGAGGGGACAGTCCCTCTAAGCCTACCAGGAGAAGGCCCAGGGGCCCAGATGCTCCAGCTGGCCGGAACAGGGAAAGGCCCCAGCTGACACAGCCCAGTTGCTGGTGCGGCCAGTTCTCCTGGCCAAAGCAAAGAGGGTCACTCCAAGACTACAATGGCAAGGACTGTGCAGAGAGGAGGGACAGAGGCATAGAACTTCCACCATGAGGACAGGGCACCTGGGAGAAGACTCAGCCACATCTCAGAGCTGGGCTCAGGTTAGGGGGTGGGGGAAGATGACTGTGGCATCAGGGAAGGCCCAGGCTCTGTCAGGGCCATGTTCCTCCCTGCCTCCTGGTCACCTGCTCGAGTCTCAAGTCCTGTCAGGAGCTGTGCTCCTGGTCACACACTCAGGCCCAGGCTCTGTCAGGGCCATTCTCCTTTCTGCCTCCTGGTCACCTGCTTGAGGCCCAGGCTCTGTCAGGGTCGTGCTCCTACCTACTGTGAAGGACAATAAATAATTTATTTCCAGAAAACGAAGTAAGGTTTGCTGACATGAGCAAAAGACAAAATAAAGGGAGGCTAGTAACAGTCACATCATTGAAGGACAATGATTCATTGCTGACAGGACCAAAAGACAGAACAAAAAGAGTCATGGTAACAGTCACATGATCTTGGGGAAATTAAACTTACATAGAAGGAAGCCGAAACTCTCCAAACAAATAGCAACGGGTACTTATTTTAACTTTATCTGAACCAAAACTGCTTAGGCGACGTCCGGGAAAGATTGTGACCCCGTGGTCTTTGGTCAGTGAGGAACTGGGGAAAGGATCTGCACACCAGGGACTTAAATTGCTTGCTGTAACTGCTCTGGGTGTGTCTGCCCAACAGACATCCGAACTTGCAAGACCATCATTCAAGTTTTGCTTCTGCTGCACTCCACGTCTTGGTGTCCATCCTTTGATTTTGGACTGGTGAGCTTGTTTCTCACAATTTGGGGACTCATCCAGAATACTTTGCATCTACAGAAGGGGGATCCCAGCAGAGGGAGAGATGCGTCCCACCTGATTTTGGGTGGCCTACTCTGTGTGGGCATCTCGGCTGCTTGTGGGACTGAAGAGAAGCCCAAGACTATCGTTCTGGAGGCAGCGGAAGCTACACAGGGGAGACAAAAAAAAAAAAAAAGCAGGCACTGCAGTGACCTGGTAATCTTGTGCACGAGCCAAGGTAGGCAAATTGAACTATAGGTACTGCCTTGGAGGTCGGGAATTCTTGGAGGTTGAGTGTGTGTGACTGAGACGTATCCTAGCTACGAAGCGAGTGTGGAGTCTCCATCCTTAGTTCTGTTCTCCCACAAAGGAAACAGCCAGAGACAGACGAAGTGGGTCCCAATGTGTGCAAAAAACCTCCAGTCGGGTGAGGGGGTTGAGTACACAGGGAAAAACTCAGACACTGGGATCAGTAGCCTGACCAAGAACGGGAAACAAAAATGCTAGGCCTAGGGAAAAAGGGAAGGGCAGTCAGGAGGACTCCCTTGGGATTCTCCTGGATAGTCCACTGGGGCAAATGTTAAAGTTTTGGGAGAACAATCCCAGTACTAAGAAAAAGGTAAAAAAAAAAAAAAAAAAAAAAAGTTTTAAAAATAATTAGTCAGGAAATAACTTTAAATAATATAGCCTTGTTTAAGACCTCAGTTTTCTAAGTAATTAAGCACACTGCTATAAATGGATAAAGGGAAATATGAATAAGACAATGCTTATGGGTAAGCTCTTCATGTGATTTAAAAATCTTATTTTAGAAGCTCATTAAATGGCTGGGTTACTTCCAATTAAGAAAAAGTTATAATATAAAAAAGTGTTTCTAAAATTACAAAAAAGGGTCTCATCTATAAAATACAAACATCTAACAAACAGTTCAGAATTTCTTGTTTCTTAGGTTGTCACTAAATTTTTATGTTATTTTATGTAATCTGGGGATTATTTAAGTTTGTGAAAAAAGAAGTTGCAAAATCAGTAAGTAGGAGAGAGAGATGTAAAGAAAGTTACGCATATAAAGATGTATTTTCAGGAAGAAAAGTTATAAAGGAAAGAGAACAATTTTGCACACAAAAGGATTTTGTATGATAAAATCTTGTCCTAACAAAAAATGACTGGTTATTAGGAAACAGGGAAATATAGGGTAAAACAGAAAGTCCAAGCATGTCATCAATGGTATGTGGAAGTAAGGATAAGGTTCACAAAGGAGAATTTATAAAATACATCTTGGTATATGATTAAGTTGGTTATAACTTTTTCTCCAGATATAACTGCGGTTATGGCTTGAAAGGATTTTAATTACTTAGGAAACTGAGCTTTAAAAGAATTGAGTTTTTACATCATAATTTTGTATAAGAAAGGATTTTGTATGGTACATTTTTGTCCTATAATAAAATGGCTGGTTATTTAAAGGCAAGAAAGTATAGGACAAAAATAGAAGGTTCAAGCATGTTGAAAAATGATATGAATGTGTCAAAAATGGTATGTGGAAGGTTTGTGAAAAGAAATACGTAAAAGGAATTCCGTGAACATTCATGTTTACAAAATTCAGTTAGTTCTATGAATTTATAAATAACAAAATGACTTTGTTTACAGTATTACTAATTATTTTGTTAAATTTTAAGGTATCATTCTAAGGCAGAAGGCCAATACTACCCTTCCTCCCACTCCTCCCATCAAAAGTAGAGAGATGTCAAGCTCCAAAGTAGAGGTTACTGAGTCTTCACCCTCTTTAACTAACAATTAATGTAACTAAGTTGGCTACACCTTAACTGTAAAGTTTGATGATTGTCAAGTTTTACCTTGTGAAAATCTAAAAGAAAATCAGAGGCAGCTCTCACAGGTAGTTAAATATCTCTGTCCTGAACAGATCTCAGGTGATCAGGGACCTCTCTGTCCTAGCTGGGGAGATGTGTGGTAGACCATGCAGCTCCAGGGCTGAACTGCTGCTACTCGATTTGGAGATGCTAGGAGATGGAATAATTTACAACCCAAATTACACATATATAAATGGTCCCTCACACCCAACTGCCAGAACTTGCAATGTAACCCCGTACTCCTCACCATTAACAACGCTGCTGAAATAGACCAGCATCCACAGGTTCCACCCTGAATGTACAACCGTAGGGGCAGACATATCTGGAAGAGACCTCTTAGGAAAACTAGTTTTCCAATTAGTTACAAATCCAACCCAATTCGTTACAAATCCAACCCCACATTTTCTTGATCCAACCCTGGGTCCACAAAATCAGTTCAACCAACCAAATGATCCTAAAAGAGTAAAAATAATTAAGATTAAAGACTTAAGACATACTCTAGAAATTGAGACCGGTTATGGAGACACCAACACCTGGGTAAAATGGATCAATTTTTCAATACTAGCCTTGAACAAAAATGACTGTTATACATGTACTGCAGGATGGCACAAGTGCAGACGGTGCTGTTCCCTCTTGGCTGAGACACAGATCCCATTGGGATGAGTTGTATGCTTGCCTTATACCAAGACAAGGATGCTAGGGGAAAGGAGACTTGTAGGAGCTTGTCTCTGCTCTTTCCTGCATGGCAGAGGTCAGACCCGAGGGCACTCCCCTCCTTTTCCATAGGGATGACAATTTACTCCTCATGTCTCTCAAGATAAGGGGAAGGTTTTATGACTCCTGTGGAACAACTGCTGAC
This sequence comes from Carlito syrichta, assembly GCF_000164805.1. NCBI lineage: Eukaryota > Metazoa > Chordata > Mammalia > Primates > Tarsiidae > Carlito > Carlito syrichta. The sequence goes on from NW_007259456.1 coordinate 120,240, forward strand.
TTGTACCCACGTTCTAAATGTCTCTGGTGAATTCAACAGCAACTTCTTGAGTTTACAAATCCCTCGAGGAGATGTATGGTGGTACTTTGGAGGGAGGAGCTTGTGTAACCTGTTGCTGTCCAACTGTGCTTGGCCAATTGGTCATTCCATTCACCTTGGCATGTTGCTTCAGTTCAGAAGCTAGGCATCAGCCTAAAAATAAGAGATTCCTACGGGGGTCACGTGACTCTAATGTGTACATTAACTCAATAGGAGTCCCTAGGGAAGTTCCTAATGAATTTAAAGCCAGAAACCAAATAGCTGCAGGATTTGAATTGGCACTTTTTGATGGTCTATCATCAACAAAAACATAGATTGGATCAATTGTATTTACTATAATCAACAAAGGTTTATTAACTATACTAAAGATGCCCTTCAAAGAGTAGCTAGCCAAAAAAAAAAAGGTGCGTGTTATGTTGGAAAAAAAAATGTACTTTTATTCCAAATAATACTGCCCCCAATGGTATTATCACCAAGGCTTTACAAGAACTTACCACTCTAGCCAAAGAATTGGTTGAAAACTCTGGCATCAATGATCCTTTTTTCAGACTGGTTAGAAGAATGGTTTGAAAAATGGAAAGGTATGGCTGCCTCTGTTTTAACATCTCTTGTAGTCGTCTCAGGAATTTTAACTATCTAGGATGCTGTGTTACTCCATGTATGAGGGGCCTGACCCAAAGACTTATAGAAATAGCTATAAAAAAACAAATGCCCATGACTTATGCCCAAAACAACCTCCTACTCTTAGATGAAAAGGTAAATCATAAAAAAGAAAGTCAATATTAACTCAACATGTTTAAACAACAGGGTCATACAAATCAATGAAAATAAATCAAGTAAAAAAAAAAGAGGAGGAAAATTGTGAAGGATAATAAATGAAGCAATTCCAAAAAACAGAGTAAGGTTTGCTGATGTGACTAAAAGACAAAACAAAGGGAGGCTGGTAACAGTCAGGTCATTGAAGAACAATAAATGATTCATTGCTGGCATGACTAAAAGACAGAACAAAGGGAGAAGTGATAACAGCCACGATGTCTTGGGGAAATTAAACTTACTTAGAAATAAGGAAGTTGAAACCTTCCAATCAAATAACAAGTAGTTATTTTAACCTTATTTGAATCAAAAACTGCTTAGGTGATGTCCAGGAAAGATTATGACCCCATGGTCCTTAGTCAATGAAGAACTGGGGGAAGGACCTGCACACTAGGGAATAAATTGCTTGCTGTAACTGCTCTGGGTATGCTTGACCACCAGACACCTGATCTTGCAAGACTGTCACTAAAGTTTTGCTTCTGCTAAACTCCACATCTTCATGTTCATCCTTTGATTTTGGATGGGTGAGCTTGCCTCCTGGTCACCTGCTGGAGTACCAGGCTACGTCAGGGGTTATGCTCCTTCCTGCCTTCTGGTCACCTGCTCTAGGCCCAGGCTCTGTCAGGGGCTGTTCTCTTCCCTGCCTCCTGGTCACCTGTGCCGGTAGGGTCATATTCCTCTAGGGAAGCCAGTACCCACTCAAGGTCTCTCAAGTTCTCAGGGCCCCTTGAGTCATGGCACAGGAGGAAGAGGGATGCTGGAAGTACATGGGTGAGCAGTTGGGTTCTAGGGAACAGAAGCCAGGGCAGACCCTGCCCTGGGTACATCAGGGAAGACATTCAATGGCCTCCTGTGATCAGTGGCTGGTGAATATCCAAGAGCCAAGGACACACCATCCCCTTGGTCTCAGAGTGACAATCTCAGTGGCCCTGAAATCCTGACAGCTCCCCTGGGCCTTCCACCTATGCCAGGCCACTCAGCTGCCCTCTGGGTAGAGGAACACTTTTCTGGGTTCCTTTTCCATCACTGACAGGATTCAAAATGTGGGCAGGCCACACACAGGAAGTCCCATATAACCCTTCGGGGCTTTGGTGGGGTTGGACCCAGCAGATGATGCTCAGTGACTGCAGGACCAGCCCCTCTGACCCATGTGGCAAACCCGATCACTTCCTGACACCCAGGGCACACACTCTAGAATGAATGATCCTGGTTTTCAGGATGGGGTCACGCCTGCACCCTCATACCATTATACAAGCAAAGCACCCTCAGGCAGAACCACAGCCAAGGCCTTGGCTTCAGGGTACCATGCAGATGGTGCAGGTGGCCCTCTGAAGCTGCCCAGGGCCTCAGCCCAGGGGTGGCCCTGCCACTTGTTCCTGGAGCCCTCCAGCCCTGTCCACAGACCACCAGGACAAGGGCTGCAGGACCAGGGAGCCATGCACTGACCAACTTGGAGACAAGAAACCCAACCCCCACAATGCCTGCAGGGCCACCTCTAGGTGCTGGTACATACACCCATACCACATTCGTGTCCAGTGAGTCCTTCCCACTGGCCTAGATGCTCAGCGACTCCCTGGTGGGGGGCAGCACTATCCTGCTCTGGGGAGGAGGCTCCAGGTTGGGCTGGTTTCAGTGGGTCTTTCCCTGACACAGAAATGCCAAGGCCAGAGACAAGGCAGCCTTGGGGGAAACCAACTCCAGGGATGCATCCTGGGATCACTGGGCAGAGTACCCCAGGGGGCGTGGAGGGAACAGTTTTCTTGCTCTGCTTGTAGGGGCCACGCCAGAGACACCAACATCTCCTCACTGTCCAGTCGCCCTCCCTGCCCAGGCTCCCTTGTTGCTAGGCACTGTCCACAGCCTGGCCGGGCCCTGGGTGTGGCCAGCTCTGCCCCTACTGCCTCACAGCCTGTGAGGCAAAATTCCACCCCTTGGGTTCCACTCCTGGAATGTGAACTGCCCGGCACATCACCAGAGCTGGACATGGACACCCACACACATGACCCCGGAGAGGTCATAGTTGTCTGGAAAGAGGACACAGCAGAAGTCACACAGCACTCCCTCAGATGGGAGTTGGAACTTACTTCTAGGAGGCTCATCTGTTGTTAAACTTCCCTTAAGTACTGAAGGAACAACACAATAATCTGGAGCAACACCTGGTGGACACGTGTGAGATGCAGTTTGATTTCAGTAGTTTATTTTGGAGACAAGCAGTGCAAGAGGCCGGCCACATGTTCCTGCTTCCCTGGGGCTGGGGGGACTCGGAAGGGCGGCATACAGACATTAATCAGGGTTCAACACTCAAGTCGTGTAAACATGGTTAGTCGCTGGGCTCTTGGACTCCAAAAGAGCCAGGTGGTTCCAATGGTTCCTGCCCCTGCCAGGTCCAGTCCCTCTCCCTCAGGGGGGCGCCCCATGCCCCACTGGGCCAGGCTGAAGGAATCCTGACCCAGCTCTGTCTGTGTCCTGTCTCACTGGAGGACAGGGACAGCCTTTTTCTCTTTTTCAAAGTGAACTGGCATCTTGAGACACAAAGCCATCCTCAGAGCCCACGTATCTCACTATGGTTCATGTCGCCCTCAGCCCTTCTCTCTCAGAGTGGGCAGCTAGCCTGGGCCCTGGGTTCAGACTGGAGCATGGGGCTGCCTGCTGCCACATGATGCAAGTCTGAGGAGAGCTCCTGGCACCCGCTGGCTCAGTGCTTGGGGCACCAGGAGAATAGGAGAGGCAGTCAGGCCCACGGGGCTAGGGCAGCCCAATGGGTGTGAGCAGGGAGAACCCTGTGGGTGGCCTCCCCCACTGGGAAGAAGCTCCAAGTCCCATGGGGTCAGGCAGAGGCTATGCACCTGTCCTCGCCTGGGTGACTTCTCAGCACCCCAGGGGTTAGGGCATCAAGTCAGCTCTCTAGAGGAAAGGAGATTTTTGGAATTGATTTGCCCCAAACCAAAATGGCAGCGCGAATCCTTGACTGGGACAGGGTGAGCCTGGGTGGGGTCGGCCCAGGGCTCCAGCCAGGCAGCCTCCCTGCCAGGTTCATGCGAGTGGCAGTGCTGGCTGGGGAAGGAAGCTCTGTGCTGGGCAAAGGGGCATGTGTGTCTGGGGCCTGGAAGTTTCTTTCCTTCCCTTCCATGAGCTGTAGCCCAGATCCCCACAGGGAACTCCCGCAGGAGCTGGCTTGGGTGGTCGGTTGCACACTGACAGGGTGTGGCTCACAAGTCTTGGAGGCGACTAGTGGGAAGGAGACCAGGAAAGAGCAGGTCCAGAAGTGGGAGGCTTGCAGAGAAGGGAAACCATTCAGTGCTGCCGGCTACCAACGCCAACGACCAGCTCCCTTTGGGATCACCGGAGGCTGTGGGACCAGCAGATAGCCGTGCATTCACACTGCAGGGCAACCACATGCACACGCCTCCTCTCGTTCAGACCTAGTGTTGAGAAAGCATGTGTGAGCCCAGTCAAGAGCTCTGCATGGTGGGAGTGGGTGGAGGCCAGGAAGCGGACATGTGGCACGCTTCTCCATCTTCCCACCTTCATTTAGATCAGGACTCAGAAAATCAGGTTAAAAATTAAAACAAGAACGAGATCACTGGGAACTCTTAGTAGTAGCATCACTGTCGGCGCTGCAGCCTGCGGTGTCCCCGCGCCCTGCTGGGTCCTGGCTCCGAGGCTACTGAGAGGAGGCCTTGGTGGTCAGGGAGGCCACGCAGTGCTGTTGGAAGCTGGGTGACACACCGGCGGTGCAGCCGAGTCTCTGGTGCGGCAGCTTGGCAGTGCCGCCTGTGTCGGCCTCGGCCTTCCAGGGTGCCTCTTGGCCCATCGAGCCACAGCGGCTGGGGCTGGCGCCGCGTGTCCGCTCACCCGCAGAGCCAGGAGCCTGCTCAGCCGGGAGCCTGCTGTGCTTAGGCAGGGCTGCATCCCCTGCGGTGGTGCTCTGGCACTGCAGGATGGTGGCGATATGGTTCAGGAGGTCTGTGAAGAACCCACTCACACCCTCGTAGCCTGTGGTGGGACGGAGAGACAGACAGTACAGGGCATCAGCCAGGGAACAGCAGGGGGCCGGTACTCACAGGCTCCTGGGGTGGAGGAGGCCTCCTCAGCATCCCATCCATACGGGCTCGGTGGATGCAGGGGCCGAAGGGAGACATGGTCTGGACACCAACTGGATGCATGCGACCCTGGTCTGGCGCCTGACTTTGGGCTGCAGCCTGGAGCTGATGAAATACCCTGAGAGCCCATCCCTCTCAGTCACAAATCCACTGTCTTACTCACCCCCAGTGTGGCATATGGGGTGGCCTGATGGGAGGTTACCACGCCCAAGCTGGTGCCATGCTTCAAGCCATAAATACCCTCAACTCCCTGGGCCCACCGAGTTTGGCTTCAGACCTAGGTGCCAGAGCCGCTTCCATGCTAGGCCTCTGCCTCCTGTCTGCAGACTGAGAACATGGCCTCCCTCCTGGGTGGAGGCTGCTGCAAGCCACGAATGGGGTTGGATGTGGGTGCACCTGTCCTGCAGCAGTGGTGCTGAGTTCAGGTTACTTCCCTTTCACCCTGAACGCCTGTGGGGATCCCTGTGAACCCCAGACTTTGAGGTTCAAAGTCAAGGGACAGAGATGCTGGGTGTCACCCAAGGCCTAGGTCACAATGAGACTGTATGCCAACACTCTCTGCCTTCTACAAGGATGGACTGGGTCTCCAGAACATGAACCCTGGCACCTGCTGGGGGTGGAAGGACACCAACTTTGGCCACCATGGAGCCCCTGAGTGAGCTTCAGGTCAAGGTGTGCATGGTGCTAATGCCCAGCAAATGGCTCCAAGAGGGATTCAACACAGGGGGATGCCCACTGAGACACAGTGGCACCTTTCCAGACAACATGCGCTGCCGTTGACCAGCAGGGCCAGGAAGGAAGTCTGGAAGTGGCACTGTGTGCCAACTCCTATGAAAAAGCTGGCGCTGCACGGGCCAGGCAGACAGCACAGCCACACCTGCACATGCCCATGTCTGTTCAGCAAACAGCCTCAGTGGTGGCTCAAGGGACTGTGGCTGGGAATGACAGCTGTCATGTGGTGCCCCCATGCTGGCCTGCACAATTCCCACCACACCACTCACCTACTCTCCATGACATCGCTCTCTCCATGCCACCCGTGAGGAGGTACAACCGCTAGCCCCAGTGTAGAAGGGTGGCAATGCTCACAGCACACAGGAAGCCCCGGCCACGAACTGGGGGTTCAGGCCTTGACTCACCATGTCCCCGCAGCCCCATCTTATGAGGACATTGAGGTAAGAGCCCTGTGTCACAGAGATCCTGAGAAGCAGAGCCCAAGTCTGAGCCAGGACCTCAGTCCTGCCTGTGTTGTTTCACCCCATCTTGGGTGCCCCCCATAGGACCAGGATGTCAGTTACCCCAGGAATGAGCCCCTAGTTGCAGTTGTGGAACCTGGGGAGAGATTTGGCCAGGTTTTGCCATCAGGTCAATACCAGGCAAGGAAGTCATCCCCAGCAGCTACCTGCTGCTCTCCCTGACACAAAGCACTGAGAATGAAAATTGAGGTGGTTCATCATCCCATCCCAGGTTGTAAAGGTGGAGCCTGCTTGGAACCCATGGCTGGTGCAGGGGGTGACCCTCTAGGTTCCACCTGACACTGCATGACACTGGAAGCATGACTTAGCCCCAGCCTCATGTCCTCTGTGTAAGAGGGAATCCTAGAAGCTCTTTGCACACCACTGCTGTGAGGACAGTGCGGTTCAGCCCTCAGGGAGCCAGCTCACGGTGTCATCAATACGGCGGCTGCTATTGCTGTTCCTCCCAGGGCCCAGCATGCCCGCCCCTCTCACAGGTGAGGCCAGCACCACAGCATCTCCCTCCCCACCCCAGGCTGACTGCAGGCCCCCTAGGCCAACCTGTGCCCCCTGGGCTAACCCACACACTACCCTCCTACCTCAGGCCAACTGTGCTCCTCCTAGGATGACCTACATCCCCTCAACCCCAGGTCAGCTGCACTCCCCCTAGGCTGGTCTATACTCCCTGGGCCCATGCTCCCTTCATGGCCTTCCTTCACAGGCTCTGCTGGGTTCAGCCTCAGTCTACTTTGGCCTGGCCACCTGGGTGGGCCTCCTTTCGACTTCTCTTGCAGAAGCCTCCTTGTCCAGGCTGGCTCATGGGGGTCCTTTCTCTGCACCCCAGATCACCCTTGGGCCCTCAGGCATCCAGGTGTTTGTGTTGGGAAGGGCCGACCACTGGCCCTACCTCCCATCTCTTCCTTCCTTCTAGAGCTTCCTTTCCAACAGCCCCTGCCACCCATCCCTCCTGTCCCTCCCATGCTGACTCTGCCCTTGTCTGTGCCAGCCCTACACCCTTGTGTGCAGCTCCCGTGGCTCAACAATCTGAGCCTTCCTCCTTACACTCCATCCCCCTGGTACCCCATCCCCTCATCCCCGGAGCCATCATCTCCCTCATCTCCCATCCTCCTCCATCCTCTTCATCTTCCTCATCCCTCAACCCAATCCCCTTCATCCTCCTCACCCCCCGTCTCCCTCATTCCATCCCCCTTATCCCCTTCAATCTCCTCATTCCTCATTTCCCTCATCCCATTCATCCTGTTCACTCCCTTCACCCCCTCATCCCTCCATCCCCCTTACCCCCATAACTCCCCCCTCCTCCTTATCCCCGGAGTCCTCCTCCCCCTCCTCCTCACATCTCTATTATCCCTGGAGTCCTCACCCCCTCATGCCCCCATCCTCATCATCCTCCCTATCCCCCATCCCCACTATCCTCCTAATCCCTCCATCCCCATCCTCACCTCCACCCCACCATTCCATCATTCTCCTTATACTCTATCCCCATCCTCCTCCTCAGCCCCATTATCCTCATCCTCCCATTCCATCACCTCATCATTCTCCTCAGCCCCCATCAACCTCCCTACCCCCATCCCCAACATCCTCCTAATTCCTCCACCTCCCTCATCCCCCCATCATCCCCTCATCCCCCATCATGCTTCTAACCCCAATTCCCTTCACCCCATCCCATCTTCCTCATTCCCATCATCCCCCATCCCCATCATCTGTCCTCCTCATCCCCCCATCCCCTTCATCCCACTCCCATCATTCCCCCATCCCCCTGCCCCTCCCATTCCCCTCATCCCTGTGGAGTAAGCCCAGCTCCAGTGAACTCCTGGCTGCTCCCTGTGACATGGGGGAGGTTGCAAACAGATGATAGGCCTAACCATCCATCATGAACACAGGCCACCCACAGCTGTTCCCCACCTCGCCTGGGGGACAGTCATCATTCTCCACTGGCCACACATGGCCCCCAACCCTGTCCTGCACCCCAGATGCAGTCACAGGGTACTGTGGCCCAGGCCCCCTGCTCCACCTGCAGTGGGGACGCCTTCCTTTTGCGGAGTCACCACCTCATAGAGGAGCCTCGGCCACTGCTGTGTCCTTTACCTCCTCCCAAATAGGACTGGCCATGGTGCTCGGGCTACTCTCATGTTGGCACCGGCGGGGACCCACAATGCCTGAGTGATGGAGGGGGTCAGTGGGTTCCTCTGAGCCTTGGTGTCTGGGTGAAGTGTGGTTGTGATGTCACTCCTACTCTCATGCTATGTCGGGGCTCTTGCTGAGCTGAGAGCCAAGGTTCCGAGGGCCCGCAAGAATAGGGACGTTTGCACGGGGATCCTTAGGTCTGTTCCTGGCACTGCAGCTCAGCAGAGGCAGCAGGAACATGGGAGCCTCTGGCTCTGCCACCCATGTGCTATGGGGTCCTGGAGTCTTCTCCTCCAGGGGCCTCAGTTTCCCCTCGTAATTGTGGGTGATTCCCTCCAAGGTCCTCTGTCTCCTCAATCTCAAAGGACCGAGAGAGGAGGTGCAATACCCATGTGAGGCAGGCCCTGGCAGGGTGGAGGTTTCTCTCACACCTGGCCACACCCTGTGACCCCCATTTCACAAGGGGCAAGGCTTCATAGGGGCTGCACCTGCCCAGACTCCACAGTGAGGGACAGACTAGCTTCCAGGTCCACCTGCCCCTTGCCTGAGGACACCCATCTAGATGGCAAGCCCAGGGCCGAGCCATAGGGGACCCATCCACTGCTCACCTGGGAAGGCATTGATGTCGATGATGGCATGCTGTCCCGTCTGGTTGTTGATGATGATGTCGATTCCAAAGAGGGACACGCCCAGTGCCTGCCGCAGCGCCCGCAAGAGCTCCCGGATGACCTCATCACTTGGCCGTGCAAACACACCCTCGATCTTGTCCAGCTGTGACACACAGGGAAGTCAAGCTTCAGAGTGAGTAGGGGAAGGGTGGTGCACCTCACAGAGGCCTCTTGCAAGAAGTCACAAGGCCCTACTATGCTCCAGGACAGATCCACAGTGGCTAAGTCCCATCAAGGGCTGGGCAGGCACCAGACTTACTTGCTGGAAGGTGGGAGTCAATGTCGGCATGTGACATGGGAAACAAGCTAAGAGAGGGCTAGGGCTGATTCAGGCCGCAGAGCTCAGATGCATGGGGCTGATTTGGACCTACCCAGGCCTCTTAGCAGGGAGGAGGGGGTGGGAACTCGTTGCAGACACAGAAGTAATGGTTCATAGCACTGCAGTTGGGCCTTGATGGCAGGAGGACCTGGGCCTTGGTGTGGGGGTTGGAGGAGGAGAGAAGCACAGCGGAGGCAACAGTGTGGAGGCCATGATGCAGAGGTGGGGAGTTCTGCTCAGCCCCACTTGCCCACAAGGAAGAGCGTGTCCAGGGTGGGAGGTTGAGACTCTGGGGCCATTCCCAACCAGCGGCCCACTGCTGTGTCTCCAAACTCACACCCCATGCAATGTGGGTCTCCCCAAAGGGCTGCTTGGTGGGTCCTGCCTGACTTCAGGACTCCAAGGTCAGTTTCTGGCAAAGCTCCCCATGCTGGTCAGGCTGTCCCAGCCTGTGGGCATCCTTCTAGCCTGGGATTGCCCCCACACTGCTCATTCTCCATTTGGGCACAGTGGGCCTGGGACAGCACACAGGACTTCATGGCTCTGCCTGGCCCCCAGTCAGAGCCTGCAGTGAAGCAAGTGTTGCACTGGGAGGGATTCTGGAGTCAGGGAGATTTGGGTTCTAATCCTGACAATGAAGTCTAGCTCTGTGGACTTAGGGAAGAGCACTTGGCAGGTGTGTCAGTTTGCTTATCTGTAAAATGAGTCCAATACAGCTTCTGTCCCAGACTTGCCAAGAAGAATAATGTGGTCATTGGCACAGTGGAGATGGCACACGCCTGTCTGGAGGGTGCTACACCCAGGGCAGAACTGCAGTGTGTCATATAAGTTGACCAAAATGGGGCTCACACCAGGTGCTCAATATGTGCTAGAGTTCTGGGGGTTGTAGACTCAGGGGCCAAAGGGGAAGGGGTGCTGATCCATGCAAGAAAGAAGTGAAGCTGGGTCAAAAGTTAAACCCAGAACGACTTCCTGACCCAGCAATTCTGCTCCCAGGAGTATGCCCAAGGCTGAAACATGGACTCATACAGACCCTGCCGCACTATTCACACAGACACAGGGGAACAACCCATATGCCCATCAACAGGAGATGAATAGGAAACTCAAGGGAAACTGTTTAACCACTAAAAGGAATGAAGTCCTGACATGTGGTACGATGTAGATGAACCTTGGAAACATCAAGCTGAGTGAAAGGACCTGGATACCAAGTCATGCACTTTAGGATTCCATTTTCATTAAAGATCAAAAATGGAATTTTGCTTCTGTGAAAGATCCGGAACAGGGGATTCCGCTTCCGTGAAGGATCTGGAACAGGGGAATCTGTTTCCATGAAGGATCTGGAACAGGGGATTCCGCTTCCGTGAAGGATCCGGAACAGGGGATTCCGCTTCCGTGAAGGATCCGCAACAGGGGATTCCGCTTCCGTGAAGGATCCGCAACAGGGGATTCCGCTTCCATAAAAGATTCAAAACAAGGGATTCCACTTCCATGAAAGATCCAGAACAGGGAGACCACAGAGAGAAAATCAGATCCGCAATTGTGGCCTAGGTTGGGGCCAACAGACCCAGGGTCCTTTTAGGTTGGTGATAATGTTGGGGAATGAGCTCGAGGTAGGGATTGGAAAGTACTGGACACCGGGATCATCTGGACACACCTGCCTAGGCACATTCACGCTCTGTATCTACACTGCCTGCTGCCATGTAACAGGCAGGCTGCTCCTCTCACAACCCCAACTCATTGGCAGAGCGTCTGGGGAAACAGGGACTCGGCCAAGACACCCCTGGGACAGTGGTATCCTGGCTGTGCTGGGCATTTGTCCCTTAGCACTGCCCAGCCTCCCAAGTCCCTCTCACCAGGGAGGGACAGAGGCTTAGTCAGAGAGTCTGGTGGCCACCTTGGTGCTGCCCACTGCCTATGGCACATCCTGAGTCATCTGCAACCCTTCTGAACTTCTTCTCACCCCATAAACGGGATACTAAGATCTTGGGCTGGGTAAGGTTTAAGCCACTTTGGGATGCCGAGGTAAGAGGATTATGTGAGCCCACGGGTTCGAGACCAGTCTGGGTAACTTGGCGAGACCTCATCTCTACAATAAATAAAACATTAGCTGGGCATGGTAGCATACACCTATAATTCCAGCTAATTAGAAGGCTGAGGTGGAAGGATCACCTGAGCCCAGCGGGTCAAGCTGGGGTGGCTGTGAGCATGCAACTGTACTCCAGCCTGGGCAACAGAGTGAGATTCTAACTGAAAAAAAAAATGATCTTGGTCACCCTAGAAGATTCTGGTGAAGACTAGGAAGGATGCTTCAGGCTCATAGTGCGGGGCCAGGGTGAGGTTGCAGCGCCATTACAGAGGCTTGAGGTAAGCTGGTTATAAAAGCACCCTCTCAGTTCACCTAAGGAATCTCACAAATCCTTCAGAAGCCATTTGATAATTGAAAACCAAACTGCCATTCTAGAACAAGATAAAGGCAAGGAGTCCTGCCTGTGAGTCCTGAGCACACCCACTGCAATGACGTTCTGGAAAGCCAGAAGGTGACAGAGGAGTGAGACATTGTTCAGTGGGCCCTGAGCTCCCAGCACAGCTGGCCCTGAGCACATACTACACACTAGGCACTGGGTGAGCATCTCTCACCCAGTAACTCACTGAGTCCCACTAACACCCTCTGAGGCTCAGGGGAGTTGTGACTGGCCTGAGCTTGGGTGAGACCCCAGGCAGCACCGTTGGAGTCTGTGCTCCTATTAGACACATTACACCAGTTTCCGAAAAGCAAAGGTGTTTGGGGACCTGAAAGCTGGGTGGGCCTGGGTGCACCCTTGGGAGTGCCCAGCCTGGGAGGAAGGCGAGACTTTAAGACCAGAGGAAGGGCCCTTGCACAAGACTCCCAGGGAGGTTGAGGTACGGGGAGGACGGCCCCAGGTGGGCAGGGACAGGCAGAGGAGCAAGAAGCGTGCTCCTGGGCCTGGGAACGAAGCTGGCTGTCTGGCCCACATCCTCAGTGGGAATGGTGGCCCTGACTGCAGTTCCTTTTCCACCTTCAAAAGACGATTGTACTGGCGGGTCCCTGAACAGCAGCCCCGTGCTGAGGGGAGGAGACGACTGCAGACTTCAGAGGTAGAGAGAAGGACCAGCCCCTTCCTGTTTTACAGATGAGGAAACAGGCTGAGCATTTAACAGGTGGTCATCCAAAAAGGTGCCTTCTGGGTGGGTTGTCGGCTTACAGCTCACAGTGTCCCTCCAGCACAAAGTTCCAGACCCAGTGGCTGTCAGCCCGGCACCACGTGAGGGCACCAGCAGGGACAGCTTCTGGGGAAGTCTGTGGATGCTGACTTCCCTCCATCAGGCAGGCTGCCCCAGGCTCTGAGAAGCCTTGCAGGGGAAGAAGCCCTAAAGAGTCTGAAGTTTGAAGAAACCCTTACTGCACAGGACACCTATTTATATCTTCTACTGGGCACAGCGAGGCACTGCAAGGATCTGCCTTACAGCCCGTTGTTCCCAAAGTGTCCCCAACTTGATCCGAGGGACTTCTGTCACACCTTGAGAGGGGATCTCTCCAGGTCCCACCTTGTGCTCTGCATAATCCTCAGCACACAGCTGGCTCCCTTCAAGGAGGAAGGCTGCCCTGTCTGGCAGCACGTCTCCGACAGGGAACATGGGACTGAGGCTGGAGGGGGTGCTGCTGTAGCTCTCGTCGGTGGGGTCCACCCAGGAGTCCTGGTAGAGGGCTCCCAGGTAGGGAAGTGGCCACTGACTTGCTAACTTATGGGGAGATGACAGAGGGAGGCCCAAGCCATTCCTAACCGCCTGCTTTGGGAGCAGTTGCTGGAGAACCACTGGTGAGGTAATAAGGTCTGAATTCTTGGAATAACCAGCTTGAGAATCAGACTGATCTGGGGTCACAGCCCAGCCCTGGTCCTGTGTGAAAAGCCTTGTGAACTTAGAGAAGCTCCTGAGACTCCCTGAACATCAGTCTCCTATCAGTCTCTGTTGTGAGGCCTGGTAGGATTGTCCACAGTGACATGAACACCAGTCACAATACCTGCCACCACCCACAGTGCTGGGACACATGCTGGCAGCTCCTGAACCACTGAGACTGTAAAAGTGCACGATGGGCTCACAATGAACGTCACTGAATGCACTTGGACCAGGAAAGACAGAGAACTGAGATGCTGCTGCCTCTATCCCCATTAAAAAGCACGAAAATGGCAGATTAGAAAGCAGCTCTCCTAACCCTCGCAATGGGAGGAGTCAGAAAGCCTTTCAGGTGAACTCCACCCATGCCCAGGTACATGCCTCACCTCCCAGGTACTGGGCACAAGTGAGGGCTATTGGCACAGGGCACAGGGCCCAGGGCATGTGGAGGAGAAGGGGTCTAGGAATCCCTCTGGGCCCTGGTATGGGGCAGAGGTCTCCCTACCCTGCCCTGCTGGAACGCTCGGCCAGGGGCTCCGAGGCCAATAGCACCCTCAAGGGCCACGGAGGAGGGATGTACCTCAGTCAGGACTGATGACGACTCCGGCTTTGACACATTATGGCTGTTGAAGAAGATGGACTCACGATCTGAAAGTGAAGGACAAGAAGGACCAGTCAGACCCCACGGCCAGGGACGTGATGCCAGTGCCCATACCAGGGGACAGCATCACCCCAGGCTTTCACCACGTGGCCTGGCTAGCAGGTCCTGAGCCCCAGTGGGTGGGTGCTCCACCCAAAGAATGGATGGGTATTCCCATCCTGGGGATGGACACATGTTTCTGTCTTAAGGATGGACATGCGTTCTGTCCTGAGGATGAACAGATGCTCCTGTCCAAGGATGGACAGGCATTTCTGCCCTGAGGATGGAAGGGCACCCCCACCCCAAGGATGGATGTGTGCCTACCCAGGGCCTCCGTTCCACCTTCTCCTTACATATGGAAATGATTGGCCTCCCGGACCCACCTGTACTACATGTCACAGTGTCACACCTGGTTCTCCTAATACCCAAGGCCCATTCCCAAGTGTATCTGGGCTACATCACCCAAGGGTACTGAGGGAGGAGCTGAGTGACCACACACCGCACACCCAAAGGTCAGAGGTCATAGACTGAGAGGCCGGGTAAAACGATCCGCCAACGTCTTCGAATCTAGTGCTCCCAACCCCTCCCAGCCATGGGCTCTCTTAGGGAACACAAAACAGAAACACAAATGGGCTGCCACTGACACGTGAGCTCTTAAATACAAAGGACTCTGCTGTTTCCAAATAACTGAGGGAAAAAAATAGAAGATCAGAACACAAGCTTCCATAGGATCCATCCAAGAAAGCATAAAGAATAATCTGTTTGGCACTGGAAGCTGGCACAACCCTCTGCCCCATGATTCCGGCTCCAGCCTGTCTCCTGCCACACCCATTCCCCTAGGGCCACTGGGGACCTGGAGAGGCAGACCAATCCCAAGAACACTGAAAGTGTAAGTAGATAGAGCGTTGATCCATCCCAGAGTAGAAATGTCCTTGAACCATAAGCCAAGGTCACTCTGAGGAGACATCAGCCAGTGGGTTAGAAACATGTTCTCAAGCACTAGGAAGCGCAAGCATGTGACACCATGAGCCCCAGCCAAGGTCTGGCAAAGGCTGTCACCATCCCATGACTCCCCAAGACTGGCATGGGACTGGCTGGAGCCACGACTCCCCCGGTGGCCCCAGGAGCCCCTCCTTGAGTCCTTGCAGGGTAGGGTGTTGTGGTTCGTGTCTCCGGGATGCAGACTGAGTGATGCTGCTGCGTGCCAGGGGCCAGGCCAATGGGGCACCTGCTCTGGTCGCTAGTGACATTCATCAGCTCAGGACTCAAGGTGCGGCACCACTCGATGAGGAAGTACTCAGGGGGAGAATGAGCAGGTGGTGCTGGGATGTAACTGGCATCCTTCCCACTAGTAGGCACAGTGGCCCACAGCTGCCCTGCTGCACCTGAGAGTCCTGCTGCTGCTCGGACCAGAGCCAGTTCAGATGGGGGGCACAAGAGACGGTCCTAGGGAGAGGCCCAGGGAGAATAAACACCCTGCGAGACAGGTGCTAAGCAGCCCCACCGAACTTCACTCTCAGGCGCTGACAGACAAGGAGAGGGAGTCACTGAGGACAGCAGGGCGCAGAGCCTGTGGCCAGAGGCGGGGGCCGAGCAGGGTGGGCACTCTGGCCTTCCACAGGTCCTGCCCACCTTCTTTTCCTGTAGCCCAGCCTGGCCCAGCCCCTGAGCTCAGGGCACCATCCCATGTGGACCCCTGCGGGTCTCTAAGAGCAATGGCAGAGCAGCAGGAGGCCTGGAGGGAGCAGGAACCACCAAGAGCAGGCAGATATGACAAAGTTCAGGAGGCTAGGAGGTCTGTAGGACCTGCGAGGGTAACTCATGGATGCCGGGCTGGGACCAGGAAGGGCCATAGGTGGGCCAGGGAGTGGGGTGAGGAAGAAGGCATGCAAAGGGGCTGGCCAGGGAGGAGGCCACATGAGATGTCCTCAGCTCCACTCTGAGTACAGCCTGCACAGAGGTCCAAGGGAGTGGGAGCAGCCTCCAGCTGCTGCCTGTCACCCAGGAATCTATAGGAGGCTGTACCCAGCTCTGAGACACCAGCTTTCCAACTGACCTGGTCAAGCCATTGCTCCCGGAGCTCAGTGCGAGGCCCTTGTTCATGGTAGCGCCCTAGACTGGGGCCACACAGTCTGTTCCCAGATTAGTCCCAAGAAACCTGTAACAGGTGGAGAACCACCACCGATGTTCCGCACGGGAGGGAATGCAAGGGAGGAGCAGTGTGTGTCCTTGTTCTCAGTTTACGGAGAGAAAAACAGGTTTAAAAGGAGAATAAACTCTATGATTAGCTCCCAAATACCCCAGCCACTCAGCAGCACAGCTGTGAGCCATGGACCCGCTGCCTCCAGCTTCATTTGCTCCAGCTCACGTCTCTTGCAGAGGTGGGAGGTGGGGACAGGCATGTCCCAGTCGTAGATGGTGCTGCCAAACAAGCAGCACCTCTGCAGAGGCCACTGGCTCCCCTTGCCCGGTGATTCCTAGGACCCCTTCCCTTCCCCTGGGGTCCTTGTCTCAGGCATCAGGGGAGGGTGGGGTGGGGGAAGCTGCTATCCATTTAACCCCTGGTTGGACCCCAGGTGGCGGGGCTGCTATCCATCTCCTGGATATCCATCTCCTGGACCCTGGGGAGAGCGGGCTGCTATTCATCTAGCCCCTGGCTAGACCCCAGGAGGTGGGGCTACTACCTAGACTCTGGCTAGACACTGGCACCTTGCATAGGGCGAGGCAGTGGCAGGTTCAATGAATGCTGAGTCACCATTGATATGATTAGCCCTCAAATATCCCAGCTATTTTGCAGCACAATTGTGAGCCACAACCATGCTGTCTTTAGTCACATTTACTCCATCTCACATCTCTCCTGGGAGGTGGGGACAGGCACGTCCCATCTCTGTAAATGGCTTCAGCATGGAGATCAGCAAACGAAAGCCCGCAGGCCAGCCATGGCATTTGAAAATAAAGTTTATTGAAACACAGCCGACCCATCACTTACACGCCACCTGCAGCTGCTTTTGTGCTTCAATGGCAGCATTAAATACTGTAACAGAGCTGGAAACAATTATGCTCTAGCCTTTGCAGAGAAGTCTGCTAACCCTGCTGTGTGTGTGCCCCGGGGGCCCAAGTGCCATGCGCGCAGGTAAAGGGAAAAGAGACATGAACTCACCATGCAGGAAGGGGGAGCAGGGAGTCCTGCCCTTCTCTACCCTGGCACAAGTGGAGGATGGGAACACTCCCCAGGAACATGAGCCACGGGCAGAAACGCTGATGCTCCTGCGGCCAGCACAAGCCGCAGCCTGACTTCAGCTCCAGCCAGAGCATCTGCAGGGCACCTTGGCCACGAGACACAACTGACTCTAGACATGCTAACATACACAAAACCAGAGAGTACCCAAAAAGTGAGGCACCTGCAGGGGAGTCCAGATCTGCATTCCTGCCTTCATCCCAGGTCCAGAAAATCCTGCTCAAGGAGCCCCCTCACCCCACCCCATGCATGGACAAGGAAACATGGGGACCTGACGCACTGGGCCACAGGAGCCAGAAAGCTGGGACAGGGTGCTGGAAATAAGCCAAATCCCAGGCCCTCTCTCAACAGGCCCAGTTTCAAGGGCTGCTGTTGCATTTGCTTCTTATCTGGAAGGAGAACACGTGTGAAAAGTTCATAGCCCACACTGGTTCCCACCATGGTGCCCCAGAGACAGGAACACAGAAGCAGCCTTGGGGTGGTCTCAGGCAACAGGATACCAGACATGGCTCTTTAGCCCATGCGCCTCCCTATGACTCGGCCTTGGTCTGTGTGAGAGGAGACACAGGCAAGGATCCTTACCAAAGATAGGCAGGAACTGTACTCTCACTCAATGGCCCCAGCACCAAGACAGAAATGGGCGCAACATTGTGTAACCAGGAGAAAAAGGAAAAAACAAAATCCAACCACACACTTCTGTGTGGATACACAAGGAGACCTGATGTTATATAAGCTTCTTTTAGAGATGGTGTGATTTGAGTAAAAAAAGAAAAAGAAAGGAGTTGATATAAGATATCCCTGCCTTCCACTTCAAGTATTTCCCATAGACTTAGATCATTAGTGCTTTTTTGAAATCAGGAAAATAACAGGACTTTTAGAAATGGCAGCCTCGCCTGACTCATTACTTGGAAGAATGCCGCTTGCTGTAAAGTCACATATGATTCCAGGTTCTTCCATCATCCTGGTGGGTGGGACTGGGACCAGCGTCAGGACGGGGATGTCCCGAAACTTGGAAATGCAGCCTTGGGTGGAGAACCCTGTCCAGAGGGAAGGCAGCAGTGCTCTGGAGGGGATGGACACGTACACATCCATTAACAGAAAGGCAAGGCACCGGGAAGAAGAGTTGAGGGGTGACAAGGATGCCGAGCTGCCTTCAGGAAGGGCTGCGCGGTATAGGTGGGAGCAGTCCTAGGAAGGGGGATTCCAAGAGACACATCTGTCTGCTCAGCTGGAGGGGAGGCAGCACAGGAGTTCTGGAAAGCTGTGTGGACTTCAAGACAGTGCTGCTCCAAAGGCTCCCAGAACCCACCTCAGAGGTGCCTTCAGAAGCTGAGAAGGCACTCTCCAGAGTAGCCCCAGTGCCAGCAAATCCTTAGCTTAGTGTAAGTTTTTGGAATGGTCAAGGTTCATGGTGTCAGGCCTGGAGGGAGGTGAGCGGCTCTGAAAGGAACACCCCTTGGTGTGGGAGGGTCCTGGGATGCTCCCCAGAGGGCTGTGGCTCAGGATCCATAACAGCAGCACCAGATAAGGAACATCCACATGACACCTGAGGGACACCAAGGATCACCATCCTGAGAGGGAAGTGTGATGGGCATCCCCCAGCCACTCCTGACCTGCCACAGCTGTGGCTAGGAGGTCCTTGAGATCCATCAGCTATTCAAAGGGCATGCTGCCTGAGCAGAAAGCACTGGTGTCATGCGACCATGAGGACACAGGATGGGCACAGGGAAGGCTGGAGAGGGAAGGGGCACTTTGGTCTCCCCTCCCTTCCCTGAAAGGTCATCAACATCTAGTTGGCCATGCAAATTCCACCATATTACTGTGCAGGTCCCCAGGAAGCATCTTGGGGAAAGAGAACTTCTGGAAGCTTCCTGGAGTCTGTAGTGGTTCAGGTGACAGAGTCCCTCCAGCGGGCTGGGAAAATAGGAACCTCCCAGTTCTCCAGGACTGCCTCATCATCCGGTAGACAACTTTACACTTTTGGATCACCTCTTCCACCCAAGAGAACACAGGGTCGCTGGGAGAGCACACAACCCAGCTGGGCCCGGGGTGTGGCACAGCCCACGATGGTGTGAGGAGTGGTTACCTGATGTGCCCGCAGAGAAGTTCTTGAGTGAGGGACGCTGGACCACGGTGTAGGACTCGCCAACCACAAATACCTTGTACAGGACAGCGTTGTGGTTGATGAAATTCTGGACCACGCAGGGTGGCCGTATTGCATTCAGGCCCTCCTGGTTGAACACGATAGCCATCTGGGGAGACAGGGGCCAAAGGCTCTGTCAGAGTCTTCTGACACAGGAGCACGTCAGCATCCAGGACTCTTCCAACAAGGCCCACCCGTGGCCCTGTGGTCTGAGGACACCACAAGAAAAGTCTCAAGCCAAAGTGAGTAGAGTGGGCCTCAAGAACACCCGGGGTCAGTTCACTTCTGCTGCAGGGTTTGGGAACCTGCATCCATTCAGCCTGCCACGGAGGGTTGAGCTGGGTATGCAGTACACAACTCCCAAGAGCGCTATTCACCAAGTGGTACAAGAACAGGATCCCACATTGTGTGCTACTCATTCCTTATGACATCCTAAAGGATCCTTCAAAAAGACTCGGGGGGAGGGGGTAGCAGAAAGCATAAGATGGAGGCTCAGGAGTCCGGAAATCTTGGGTCAAAACTGGTACTATGGCAAGGGCCTTCTCCAGTTGAGAGCCATGGCAAGCAGGGTTGTCCTCATCCCCATGTAGCACCTCTGAGGTGGGTATATGACGCTTTTATAGATGAGGAAACGGAGGCCCTGAGAAGTTCAGTGACCTGCTAGAAAGTGAACAAGCCCAGGATGGAATCATGTCAACCCAACCTGGTCCTTCCACATGGAGCCCCAACAGGAACATGCCTTTGTGTTCCTGGCCCCAGCTCCTTGAGAACAAAGGTCTCTGCAGGAGGATCTGACAGGGGGCTGAGGGAGGAGGGCAGAGGGGCAGCTGCAAAAAGCCTCTCAGTTCCAGCTGAGGCCAAGCTGAGGCCCGCTGGGGCCTGCTCTTGGGATGACGAGATGGAGGGGTGGGCCCTTGGCCAACTCTATCCAGGGTCATAGCTAAACCCTCACCTGGATGCCGGGAAGAGCTACCAGGTGCCTGGGCTGCTGAGCAGGATGACAGTACCTGGACAGCTGGCGCCTGCAGTGGCTGACAGCCGTCATGGTGACTGCCAAGGAAAGCCAGTCCTGTGTGCCTCGAGTGCAGCTGGACGGGACACAGGAGAGACCTGGGCAACATGAGACATACACTGCATGTGTGGGGGTGGGGCAGTGAATGTCTCCTTGGCCTCTGGCAAGAATGCAAGAAGCTTGCACAGAGGATGGGAAAGAACGTGGCGCCTCTGGAGCCCAGGATACCTGCTTGGAGCTCAGGCTGGCATTCAAACTGTTCGCACTCTGCTCTCCTCATCTGTGAAGTCATGGCTTTGGCAGGCTTTTATCTAAGCAGGGGTTTTTATTTTTTAAAAAAAGGGAGATTCCACCATGGAGCAAACAAGTATGCATGGACTGGCTCAACCACAAAACAAAGCTGAGCAGCTTTGTGGGTATAGCTGGGAAGCAGAGCGGTGGCAGTCCCATGCAGGCTTGCTGAGCTAGGGGCTGGGCAATACAGGGGTTGGGTGTGGGCAGCCTGGGATGTGGCCAACACCCATCAGTTGTGAGATGCTGTCCACCCTCACGGCATGTGACAACATGCACCCCTAAGATCTTTGTGTCCTGTGGAAGTCACTCTTGCCAGAGTCCTGCCACACACACACCACCCCCGGAGTCTCGAAGTGCACAGACTGGTGTCCACACTTCACAGGCAGTAAACCAGGGAGCACCTTGTGCAGGGGCGAGGGGCGAGGGTGCCCACATGTACATCTTAGAGCCAGACAGCTGGAATGGTGACAATAGCCTCTCCAAGGGTGCTGACCCCACATGTAGGGATGAGACTCCCCGAGGCCTATCAGGGGACTCCTGAAGGGCTCACCTGGACCTGAAGTCATATGCTCCTGCAAAGGCCCAGCATGCCCCAGGCAGGCCCCACAGCAGCCACACAGCAACTCCCAACTCTTACAACACTAATGTGGGCAGGCTTGCCTAGAGTCACACAAAAGGCCACATGTAGCACCAGAGCTGGGGCCAGGTGTGTGGAACTCAAGTGCCCTGCAAGTCACAGAAGTACTCTCTCCCTGGGCTGACCAGCTCTGATCCAATCCCAGGTCTGTGGGACTTGCCCCTTGCAACTCACAGAAGTACTCTCTCTCCAGGCTGACCAGCTCTGATCCAATCCGAGGTGTGGCACTTGCCCTGTGCAACTCACAGAAGCACTCTCTCCCAGGGCTGACCTGCTCTGATCCAATCTCAGGTGTGTGGGACTGGTGGCGAGGGAGGGGGTGTGGAGAGGCAGGCCAGGGCTGGGCAGTGTGGGTGCTGGGAAGACAATGCTGCTGTCTGAGCCTTCCTGCTTCTCCCTGATCTAGCCACAGAGCACACCCTGGAGGGTCCCAGGCAGCCCACGGACGGGAATGCCAGCACCGCAAAACTCCAGAGGCTCCTTACCCTGGAGACAACTGGCCTTGCAGCAGGTAATGCCCTAGATGGGCTGTGCCCACATTCCTTCCACAGACAGGCCTGTGGTGGGTTCCATGGACACACTTCTCTGTGAACACATGCCAGGGAGGAAGAACACAACTAGGCCCACCAAAGGACACTGCTGGGAGTCTTCCACATGGTCATGGCTCACGGGGAACGTTTCTGACATTCAGGCTTTCTCCATGGGGCCCACAGGATCAGGCTTTCTCCATGGGGCCCACTGAGACCAGATGGTCCTGGGCTAGGCTGTGCTGAGACAATGACCCAGGTCTGGGAGCACGAGGCCTCATGCAGCCATCTAGTGTTCTCGCCCTGGGAGACTCACACGCTTGCTGTCTCTCCCTGGGGACTCTGTCTCCTCACTGGTCCAGGACTAACCTCTTTGCATCTGTCTCTCTGGCCTCAAGGTGAGGCTGGAAACATCTTCAGAGCAAGTCATGAACAATGGTGGCAAATCAAGGTGTTCCACCTATGCTCCCTAGCCCCCTCAACTTAGCAGAGCTTGTGGGTAGTGGCAGAAGCTTCTGGGGCTGACGACCCTCACCTGGGCCTGCCACAAATGGCCCTTAGTGGTGATGACACAGATGAGCAAAAGGACAGAAGGCAGGGGTGGGCCAAACTAGAGTATGTCCCCACAGGCTCCATCAGGGACTAACATATCTCTCAAAGTTCACACAACCAAGTCTGCTGATAGTTCACAGAGGTGATGAGGTTGGACCAAGGCTGGAGGACAGGCCCTCACACAGGATCAGTGCCTGCATGAGAAGAGACCAGGGAGTTAGCTCTTCTTTCTGCCTCCGCACAAAGAGGTTGTATTAGGACCAGTGAGGAGATGGTCATCTACAAGCCAGAGAGAGAGCCCTCACCAGAAACTAACCCTGCTGGCACCTCGATCTGGGCCTTTCAGCCTCCAGAATGTGTATAAGCCACCCAGTGTACAGTGCTTTGTTATGGCTGCCCAAGCTGACTAAGGCAAGCTCCAAAGGAGGCAGGTAGGTCTAGTACATCTTCCTGGCCTTGGAGACAGCACAGGAATGGGGGTAAAGTTGAAGACCACACAAAGTCACAGAACTTCTGCTTGATTCCTTTGGCACCCAGGGAATGGAAGGAGACTGCCTGCCAGGAAGCCGGGACCAACAGCAGGATCGGGCAGTGACAGTGTGGAGCTCAGCATCCAGCACCCAGCAGGGTCCCATAAGGCATAGTGAGCTCAAGGATGGGGGTAGAGGAGTAGACAGCCAAGTCTTCTTTCACTCACCTCATGAGAGTTGGTGCCGTGAGCCACTCTGGTTTTGCAAACTATGGTGAGAAAGAGAAAAGGAGAGAGATTAGTGAGGCCATTCACCCATGAGGCCCAGCCTGGCAGACACAGTGGTCTTGGCACCTCTGGAAAGGAGTCCTCAGGACCCCTGCAGCACATGGTAGGATGAGGCAGGTGGGAGGGCGGGACTCACTGACTCTGAGCGCCTGGTCTTTGTACTCAAGGTGATGTGGACAGATGCCTCCAGGCCAGAGATCACCTCAGGCCAGCTCCACAGGACCACATCCATGGTGTGGGGGCGGGGGGACCCAGCACCACACCTTCCTCAGTAGCCAAGGCCTGTGTCCAGCCTCATGTGAACTGAACCCCAGAGGGGACTGTCAATTCCATACCTCCTACCCTGGTGGCCCACAGCACAGCCCCTGCCTGTGGAGCTTGTGGTACATGCAGGGGCCTGTCAACCCCACCACCTGCCAGTGGCCCACAGTGTGGCCCCTATCTGTGGAGCGTATGGTGCCTACTGGGGACTGTCAGCCCCACCCCACCCCCACAGTGGTCCATAGCATGGCCCCTGCCCGGGAAGCATATGGTACATACTGAACGGGAAAGCCAGGCCATTCTGCTCCAGAAGCCTCACGGTGTCGTCCCCACACAGGCTTGTGAGCTCCATGAAGGGTGGTGAGCAGATTCTGTCATCTAGGGCACAGAGAAGTCCAGTCAGCACGTTCTGCAATGGCCCAGCCCAGGACACCCTCAATGTCCCTGTGCCCCTGGCCCGACTGTCCCCAAACTCTGCAGTCCCGTGTGCTCATGTATGTGAACAACAACCACGGCATATCCTTTAATTACATTTTCCAGTGATATTTCTATAACTACAAAACTCATGTGTGGTGACTGTGAAATCTTAAGAGCACAGAAGAGTAAAAAAATACACGTGTTCACAGATATTACCAATTACTACCACCTCAGCTTTTCTTTTGGGCATGTGGACATCCACAGGGTGCTTCACAAGACACCACTTTGTAACCTAAATTTTAACTTAAAAAACTGTGACCACTGTTCTGGTTTGATCCTTTGTCCATCTCATGTATCTGCTTAACATCAATCGCAGGAACACCACAGTCTAGTAGTGTACTGAGGGCTTTGTAGACGTCACCCTCTACGGTTCAAAAAATGAGGTCAGAGAGATGAAGGATTTGCCCAAAGTGACACAGGCCTCCCTTGAGTGGACTCAGTCTTGTCCCCGTCTACTACATAATGCAGATAATCACGAGGCACTCCCAGTGCAGCTCTGCCAAGCCGTGCACCCAACTCTCCTGCCACCACACCCCAGCCAGGCCCTGCCCTGGTCCTGCCAATACCTCCTCGCCTGTCACACCACACCCCGGCATTTGAAGACCCAGGCTCTGGCAGGGGCTACCCTCTCCGGCATCCAGTGGATTCTACTGGTGAGTCTGCATTTTGGGAAGCTGAGCTGCTTGTTCGGCATGGCGCTCTGTGCCAGGCACTGAGTGAGGGTGAAACCAGTTTTTGTGGGATAACAAAACATGTTCTGAATCCCTCCACTGACGGTGAAATTACTGGCTTGTTATTACTGCCTTTTATCACAGCCCCTTCCCTGATAAGGCCACAGGCTCACCAGGAGGTGGGACCACCTTCTGTTTCTGGGCACAGGGGCTGGGAGGGCTGAGCGTTAGTGGGGTGGGGGGGCTGCCACCCACATACTTGGACACCAAGCCAAAAGTAAACAAGCACGGCAGCTCGTCCCAAGAGTCTACAGCTACCTGGCAGGCTAGAAGATGAGTACACGACACCAAGAAAGAACAGCCCCGTTTATCTCATAAGAACAAATGCCAAGAATTACACAGGGTACAATAAAAGCATTTTTTAATCTCCCTTACCCCCCACCCTAATTCCAAACAGGCATGAGACCTGAGGGGTTGCAGTTTCTTTGGGGTCCCAGGAGGTTGGTCTAGAGCCCGCATGTGCCGTGCCCTGGCGGTCAGTGTGGCAAGTCCTCTTGCAGGCCTATCCCATCCCCAATGCACCCTGGTGGTGTCTGCACATACAGCGGAGGCCCCAGGGTCACATAGTGGCACAGCCAGGAGAGGAGCCAAGCTTACATGGTAGCCCAGGAGTGGGAGGTCAGGAGAGTCGAGGTAGGTGGCAGGACTGGCACAGGTCCTAGTACTCAGCATTAAACTGTTACTCATAAGGCTCCATCTCTACACCCCACCCAGAGGCAGGGCCCAGGGAGGAATGCTGGGGAGGCTGGTCACCCATCCACGGCTATGAGCAAAGAAGCAGTCTGAGCAAAAGGCTCCCTGCAGCAAACATACAGCCCCTACAGCCTGGTCCATGGGTGTGATGCTCCCTAGAGCACACTGAAAGTCTCTGTAGTAAGTGCTTGAGATGGCCCATGTATGGTGGCTGACTCTTGGCTCAGTCCCCTCCCAGGAGGACTCAGAGGCTGCTGGGGTCAAACTGGCCACCTCCTGCAAGAACGGCCAGACTCCCACTGCCTGAATTTTCAGAGAAGGTGGATCAGTCTGGCTTTCAGATTTCAAGGCCCCCTCAACTGGCCCCCCGACCCCAGCCCATCCAAACTCTATATAATACCAGCACTGACAGCCAACATCTCAAGAAACTGCACTTGTTCTGTGCATAGCTACACAGTAACTCACGTACCCTCATAAGCACCCAAGGGTAAAGCACTGCTGTCACCATCCTCTTATAGATGAAGGCACTGGGCCACAGAGGTGGCATGCACTGCATAGAGTTCCACGGCTGGGGTCTCCCACCTGGGCAGTCTGACTCCCACATCCCTGCTGTTGACCACGGCTGTCCTAATAGAAAAGAGACCCACTGAGGTCCCTGGCTGCTCTGCTTTCTGGGAAACCTCAAAACAATAGTGTCAACATACAGAAATCAACCAAGGCAACATACCATATTTAAAGGACAAAAACTACATGACTGTCTCAATAGATGCAGAAAAAGCATTTGACAAAAGCTAATGCTCTTTCATGGTAAAAAAAACATTCAACACATTAGGAATACAAGAGAATTTCCTCAACCTCATAAAGGAATCTACAAAAATCCACACTTGAAGATGATAACATAACCAGTGAAGGCTAGATACTTCCCCTAAGATCAGGAACAAGATAAAGATATCTGTTCTTGCCTCTTCTTTTTAGCATTGTATTAGAGGTTCCAGCCAAGGACATCAGGTAAGAAAAGCAAGATGAAAAGCATCCAATTGGAACGGAAGAAGTAAAACTATCTCTATTTGCAGATAACAGAATCTTATATAGGAAATTCTAAGGAATCCACACAGAAGTCCCCCCAAAACTATTAGATCTAATCATGACATTAAGAAAACAATTCCACTTATAAAAACATCAAAAAGGATAAAATACTTAGGAATAAATTTAGCAAACATGTGCAACACTTAAAACACTGAAAACTATAAAATGTCACTGAAAGAAATGAAAGATTTCAATAAATGGAAAAATACACTATGTTCATGAACAGGTGATTTCATATTGTAAGCTGGCAGTATTCCCAAACTGACCTATAGACCTGTAACTCCAGCCTTCTTCTTGCAGGAATTGACAAGGTGATCCTAAAATTCTTAGGGAAATGCAAGGGACCCAGAATAGCCAAAACACCTTGAAAAGAAAGAACAAATTTAAAGGACTGATACTTCCTGATTTCAAAACTTACTACTACAAAGATACAGTGATTGAGACAATGTGGTATCAGTGTAAGGACAGACATAAAGATAAATGGAATAGAATCGAGAATCCAGAAAGTAATGCACACATCTATACTCAGTTGATTTTCTACAAGGGTCACAAGACAGTCTAAGAGGGGAAAGGATATTCTTTTCAACAAATGATGCTAGAGCAACTGGATAATCACACGCCAAAGAATAAAAATGGACCCCTACACCACACATCATATATAAAATTAACTCAAAATTGATCATGATCTGATTATAAGAGCTAAATCTACAAAACTCTTAGATGAAACAGGTGGGTATCTTCATGACATTGGATTAGACAATGACTTCTTATATATGACACAAAAAGCAAAAGCAACCAAAGTAAAAATAGATTAAATAGGACATCATCAAAATTAAACACGTCTGTGCTTCAAAGGGCACACTATAAAGAAAGTAAAAAGACAACTGACAGAACAGAAGAAATATCTGCACATCATATATTGGATAAGGGTCTAGTATCCAAATTATATAAAGCATTGTTAACAGTTAGATGATAATAATAATAATAATAATAATAATAAAACTTTTAAAAAATGGCCAGAGAAGATGGGTGTAGTGGTCTGCAATCAGTACTTTGGGAAGCCAAGGTGGGAGGATTGCTTGAGCCCAGGAGTCTGAGACCAGCCCAGGCAACATATAGCGAGACCTTGTATCTAAAAAAAATTTTTTTAAAGTTAGCAAGGTGTGGTGATATGTGCCTATAGTACCAGCTACGTAGGAAGCTGAGGCAGGAAGGTCACCTGAGCCCAGCAAGTCGAGGCTGTGGTGAGCCATAATCATGCCACTGTACTCCAGCCTGGGGGAGAGTGAGACCCTGACTCAAAAAAAGGGGGGAGGGGCAAAGGATGTGAATAGATGGCTCTCAAAGTAGGACACAAAAAGTACATAAGTAGCTCAGCATCACCAGTCAGCAGGGAACTGCAATTAAAGCCATGATGAGATATCATTTCACACCTACTAGCAGGATGATCATAAAAATACAGAACAAGTGCTCTTGAGGATGTGGAAAAATTCAAACCCTCACACATTGCTGGTGTGAATGTAAAACGGTGCAGCAATGTAGGAACGAACTGGTAGGGTCTCAAACAGTTAAACACAGAGTGCCACCATGTGACCCAGCAACTGAACTCCTTAAGTCCAAGAGAATAGAAACTCACACCCACAAAAGCCTGTCTATGAGTACAGTGGCACTATTCATTGTAGTCAAAAAGTGGCAAGAGCCCAGAAGTCTACCAACTGAGGAAGAGACAAAATGTGGTATATCTACAAGGGAATAATATTAGGCAGCCATAAAAAGGAATAAAGTACCGATACGTGCTACAACACAAACCTTGAAAACACCACGCTAAGCAGAAGTAGCCAGCCACAAAAGACCACACATCATGAGATTCCGTTGATCTGAAATGTCCAGAACAGGCAAATCCAGAGATAAAAAGAGGATTAGTGGTAGATGGGCTGGGGGAAGGAGGGAACAGGAAGTGACAGCAAATAGGTACATTTGTTTTGAGGTAACAAAAATGTGGTAGAGTTAGTGGTGTTCATTGTGCATCTTTGTGAACATACTAAAGAATACGGAACTGTATGTTCACTTAGAAAAGGTGTAAGAATGTGTCAATAAAAAAAACAAGGAAAAAAACCCAGCGGCAACCACTGCCATCCACCAAGTGCTTGCTCTTGTCACGACACTGGGCTAAGAAAGTCCATGTCTCCTTCAGTCCTCCCTGACAACCTATCCTCCCTGGTCTGTTGGGTCCAAAGTGAAGTGAGAGTAGGAATGAGAGGAACCCAGATCCTCCCAGAGGTATCTGGAGTCCAGATGAAATGCAGGGACAAGACACTTCCAATGAACAGCCCATGCCCAGCACTGGCTAGACCCACTCCCTCCCCCGACATCCCAGGCTTTGCAGTGCCAGGTGGCAGCCTGGGTGGCAGTGGGGACCAAGTGGTTCAAGAAGCAGGGACATCTACCTGTCATTTGCCAGTTCATTACCCTGTTCGGAAGTTTGCTGAGCATCCCCGAGGGGAAGACACCTTGGCCAGGCAGTCCACTCAGACTCCAGGGCAGGGCGGTGGGCTCGGACAGAGACCAGCCCAGTCACTCATCCCGAGCCTAGATTCTGGCAGGCTCGCCACCAAAGAACCAGGCTTTGTGGAGGGCTGCCCTGAGCCCACAGAGCAGATGCTAGAAAGGACCAGTTCCTCCATGGCCGCAGACCGTCCCCACCCAGAGCCCTTCCCACTCTGGATGCTGAGCATGTGGGCTGCAGTGTCTGCAATGCCTGAGCCAGTTTCCAGCCAAAACCAGCCTGACATGCCTGGAATCACAGGAAACCAGAAACATGGCACTACTGCTTCTATTTCAGTTTCAACAGCCATTCACCAACATGAAGTGTTGTCTCCACTAAACTCTAGGAGCCAAGGACACAGCAATAAATAAAACACAGACCTGCCCTTGGGGGAGGTGGGGAGCAGGGCCACAACAAGAAACCAGACATGCAAGTGAAGTGTGCGGTGGGTAGTCGGTGGGAAGCAAACAGCATTAAGCAAGGGTGCTGGGGACATGGGCGCAGGTAGGGCATGCAGTCTGAGTAGCACAGTGAGGGGTGCCTTGCTGAGCAAGGATGAGGTGGGTAAGCACATGCACAAGTCACCTTCTGGGCAGGGGGCAGTCGGCCCAACCTCCCGCTCCCAGGATACGTGGACCAGACCCTTGCTGAGGGCCATCCTGGGGACGCAGGCCCCTGGCTGAGCAGGAGGCTGGGGGCCACCAGGCCCAGGGGTTTCCACTGGCCCAAGCAAACACCCACTACTTGGTCCCTGCAGACAGGGTGGCCCTGCCCATGAGCAGCAACAATAGCAGAGGAGCCTCCAGCTTCACCGTGGGAGCCCGACAGCAACAGCAGCTCTTTGCCTGAACAGAGGCAGGATAAAGACCTGATAAGCTGGTGCTGTGGGCCTGGGAGGCTATTTCTGGTTCCCTGAGAAAGGCAACTGCTGCTTATTTACCCACTATCTTTATTTTTGGATGGGAGCGGGAAAGAGTTTTTTTTGGTTAGAGGGTGGGCTGTATCCTGAGAGCTAACACCAGCCTCGGGGAAACTGAAATGCACGTCTCCCCCTCTCTGCCACCCAAACCGGAGCCTGAAGCAGGAGGCCCGAGGAGGGGAAGGGCCTAGCTGCAAGAGGGCCATAACAAATCCAGAAAGATGAGGAGGATCATTCAAGGTCACAAGAGTCACCAGCAGGGCCAGAAAAGAGCTGACGTCCCAAGTCTCATGAGGCTGCCATCTGCCCAGTCAGGTGACCTCGCTCTCATAGGACCAGTGGCAGTAACAACAAAGTTAGCAAGAAAGCCAAAGGGCCAGTGATAAACAGGTGGACATGAGGGGACACCAAGGGGGGGGAGAGTCGGGGACTTGAAAGTGTAGCTCTGAAACCAGCCAGCCTGATGCTGAACCTGGGGTAACTGCCACCTTTGTCAAAAGATTCACCTCTGCTGAGCCTTGTTTTTCTCATCTGCAAAATGGGAGCACTGCTCCCTAGACATACAAGTGTACCACAGGAGAATGGGCAGGCTCGAGCAGGGGCCACGGCCCACAGCCCAGACTCCCTCATGAGGGGTCCAGCTGCATGTGCCTTCTTGGGCTGCCTCTCAGAGCTGAGCTTGGTCCTGGCTTTGGGCTGCTTTCCGTTTCCAAGGGCCAGTGTATGGCAGGAAACAGCCTTCCTCAGAAGGGGCAGGGAAGACTCCCACTGTGTCACTAGTAGAGCACACATGGGACAGGATCCAGGTTCTCAGGACTCTTCTGGAAGCAAGACTTGGGACAAAACCTGAGCCCTGGAGCCTTTGCACATGCTGGTCCCTCAGCCTCGCAAGCCCATTCTTCCCCCTTGTGGCCTGGGAGACTCCTGCTTGTCCTCCAAGATATGGGTCAGGCTACCTCCCTCACATGGGGTGCTTCTCTGGGCACTGTCTTCCTGCTCACCTGGGCGGAGCGCCCTGCTGCACCTGCCCGCCCAG
The DNA here is from genome assembly GCF_000164805.1 of Carlito syrichta. Lineage (NCBI taxonomy): Eukaryota > Metazoa > Chordata > Mammalia > Primates > Tarsiidae > Carlito > Carlito syrichta. The sequence continues at coordinate 151,022 of NW_007259456.1, forward strand.
GGTCCCACGCCACCCATCTTGACTGACTAATGATATATCTGCTTCCTCACCTGACTGGGCGTCACAGAGGAGCTGGGATGCCTGGGTTTAAATCCTCCTCTACCTCATATCACTAGGTGATCCTGACCAAGTAGTGTCACCTCTCTGAGTCTCCATTTCCTTGGTGTGAAGTGAGGACAACCACAGCACCAAGTTCAGAGGGACCTCCTCCCACCCCCCTGTGTCATGGTCCTGTTGCCCTCGCTCAGAGGCAGCCACCTCCCAGCAGGTACTGACGGTTCTCACGTTCACCCCCAGGATCTATTATGTGAGCACCAAGAACTGGCTGTATTGTCATCATTACAACCAGGGCCATCATGCACGTAGTGTGTTGGGGAAGCTTCGGGGAGTGGACTGAATGTCAGTTACACACCACAGAATAAGCACACACAGCACTGTTGCCACGATGGCCGGGGAGCCAGGGAAGACTGCCTAGAGGAAGCTGTCATGGCAGAGAACAGCCTAGAAGGCAAAGTAAGGCTGCAATGATGAGCATCAGCTCTGAGGCCTGAGAGCCAGCCCAGCTGCTATAACCTGGGCCACTGGCCAGGCCACTAAAAGGTTCTCTGATCCTTTTCATCTGTAACATGGGTCAATGAAGCTGCCCACCGCCCAGGGTGTTTGCAGGAACAAGGTGAGACCACGCTCACGGAGGGCATGCCAAGTGCTCCAGAACCAGAGCTGGTCTGTTTCTGGTGACCATCCTTCAGGGAACCTGCTACTCACCAGCACAGTGGCCTAGCCTGCCTGCAGCCCACTCTCCAGGGATGCTGCTGGAGCAAGTCTGTGGCCCAACTGCCTGAACCAATGCCCTGAGTTCTCTAAGCCAGGAAGCCTCTCGTTAGCCCCTTGTCCTGTAACCATCTTGTCCCCACATGCATTCCCCTGCCCACAGACCACTGGGCCTCTGGGGTCTTGCTTGCCTGCCACTGTCTAACCCAACCATACATGGCTGCTCTAGGATGTCTTTCTATAGCTCCCGCCTGTACCGGGGCAGCTCCTAGCAGGATTCATAAGCAAAGCAGATGCCTATGGCTGTTCTGGCCTCCGCAGAAACAGCCCAGAACAGAGCACAGAGATGTGACGTGCTTGGGGTACACCATGCTGTAAGCAGGGCTCAGGCCAAGGACAGCAGATGAGCTTGGCTCACGCTCCATGCCAGCACCGGACTCGCAGCCATCAACCCATACAATTTTCCTAGCAATGCACGGTATAGACCACAATCACCACCTCCACCCGGCATGTGAGGAAACCGAGGCCACGAGCAGTGACGTGCTCAACACAAGGCCAGCATGTGGCAGTGCCAGGCCCAGGCAGACAGCCTGAACTACTGGGCAACACCACACGACAGATCATGTCACCTCTTGCTAGTCTCGGCATTCCCATGGAACAAGAATGTGGAGAGAGTTGAGGAAGGCCCTTCTTCCCACCCCAGAGCCCAGGAGGCAGACATCAGGCCAGTCGTGCTGTCCCAACTCTGCGGCTGGTCCTGAGGCTGCCTGACCACGTGTGGAAGAAAATCCTTTCTCCTGGTGGTGGCTCTTTTCCCGGCCTGTCAAATGGGATGAGAGCAGTTCTGCCACAGAGCTCAAGCAAGCCAACGTACACAGCACTTAAGACAGAAATCAGCATGGTCGACAGCAGGCAGTGTCAGAACCCAGCATCCTTCCCACCATCACTGCTGTGCTATAATCAAAGGTCTGCCACCGTAACACCCAGGACCAGAGCAGCAAAGCCACCACTGCTCTGCCTGTCCGCTGAGGCCTGGGAGGCTGGGGACCACCATAATACACAGGACAACTGCAGCAAGCCCACTGCCAAGGTCCAGGGAGGCTGGAGACCACCATAACACCCAGGATCACTGCAGCAAGCACACTGCTAAGGCCCAGGGAGGCTGGGGACCACCATAACACACAGGACCACCTCAGAGCCCACTGCCAAGGCCCAGGGAGGCTGGGGACCACTGTAACATTCAGGACTACCTCAGAGCCCACTGCCTAGGTCTGGGGAGGCTGGAGACCACCATAACACTCAGGACCACCTCAGAGCCCACTATCAAGGCCCAGGGAGGCTGTGGACCAATGTAATACCCAGGATCACTATAGCGGCTCGGGGAGGTTGGGGACCACCATAACACCCAGAATCACCCGAGCCCACTGGCAAGGCCCATGGAGGCTGGGAACCACCATAACACCCAGGACCACTGTAGCAAGTCCACTGCTGAGGTCCAGAGGCTGGGGACTACCATAACACCCAGGACCTCTGCAGCAAGTCCATTGCTAAGGCCTGGGGAGGCTAGGGACCACCGTAACACCCAGGACAGTCTCACTGCCCACCTCCACTCTTCCTGCTTTCAAGGCCTGGGGAAGCTGGAGACCACCGTAACACTCAGGACCACCTCAGAACCCATCACCACTCTGCCTGCTGCTGAGGCTCGGGGAGACTGGGACCACTGTAATACCCAGGACCACTGCAGCAAGCCCACTGCTGAGAATTGGGAGGTTGGGAATACTATAACACCCAGGACCACTGCAGCAAGCCTACTGCCAAGACTTAGGGAGACTGGAGACCACTGTAACACCCAGAACCACCTCAGAGCCCACCACTGCTCTGCCTGCCCACTAAGGCTTGGCCTCAATCCCCGACCCCACAATGTGGCAGCAAGGCCAGCAAGGCTACTCCAGATCAGGCCCAGGGGACCCAGTCCCAGCCCCATACCCCAACACAGGAAAGGCTCTCCCTGTTCTTGGCAGTAACCTGGGCTCTGCCTGCCGGGCCTGTCTGGGCTGACCCACCCTGGGAGTGTCCTCCCTTTATACTCTGCAGCCAGAATAGGGCTTATAGCTGCTTGTGGCCTCTCCTGGTAGCAGAGGCAGCGTCCAGCCCACCCTCAGGGTCTGCAGCACTGTCCTGGCCTTGCAACTCTGGCACATGGACCATGGCTGCAGCCTGGCCTCATGTCCTTCTCCCTAACATGTCCTTCACCCACCCTGACATGCTGTCTGTTCCATGTCTGCCAATACCCCCTTCACCTCCTCCCACCCTTTGCTGCAACCCTCCCTCCCTTGGAAGCTTTTCCTGATGCTTCAGCGTCCTCCTGATGTCTTCCCTTCCTCTTTCCAAAGGCTATGTCCAAACTGGCCTAGAGGAGCTTGAGGCATCGGCATGGGCTCCCTCTAGCAGCACCAAGACTGCTTTTTTCCTGAATAATCTGCTCCCACTCATGGAAAGGCTGCCACCTCTCTCTAGCTGAGCCCACCACTTCAGAGATGCTCTAAATGCACTTCTGCAAGAGCCCCACGGACGGCCAGGCCCACCCCTCTTCTGGCCCAGCCCATGACCCCCTGCCACAGGTGAGCCCCAGGTGTTCTGCTCGGAGGCTCCCCCTTATCTCTGCAAGAGCTCCAAGGACAGCCAGAGCTGCCCCTCCTCATAGCCCATGACCCCCTGCCATAGGCAAGCCCCAGGGGTTCTGCTCAGAGGCTTCTCACACATCTGCTGCTAGAGTACCTGATTCTTGAGAACTTCCTTCCCTCGCACAGGTATAGTGCAAGTATGAGTTTGTCCTGTGTGACGTATACTCCAGACCTCGACCTGGGGTTTGAGGTCCCCCAAAACACACTAGCTCCCTATCCTCAAGGCCCTCACCATCAGATGGGGAAAGGGAGCAGCCAGCAGACAAGGACAATGCAGCGAAGACTGGAGACATCAAAGGGGTCTGTGGGTAGGGAGGAGGGCCCTAAGACCCACACGGAGAAGGGAGTGCACAGCTAGGAGGGCTTCCAGGAAGAGGTGGCCTGAGCCAAACCCCAAAGTTGAAGGTAGTCAAGGGGATTGAGGGTATTCCAGACAGACGAACACCATACTCAGAAGGTGAGGGTCAAGAGGGGGTGCTATAGAGTTCGACATGGCTGCAGTATAGCATGGACAGCCAGAATGGCAAGAGATGCAACCCAGGCAAGGGAGCAGGCAAAAGCCACAGGCCCCAAGGTGCCCAGCACAGGTGGCAAGACACAGAGAGTTTAATAACACCAACCAAATTCCACTAACTTGGAAGCATGCAAGGAAAAGCCACTGTGCCCCAGAATTCTAGGATGTCCCAAGATCCCTGAGCTCAGATGATCGTCCCGAATAATCGCCTGGACTGTGCGAGTGTACATGATGGCTCTGCTCCGCAATTAGGTTGTGTCTCACTGTTGCCTTCAGAATGAGGAGCCCGTCTGGGAGGGCCTTGCTTCCTACATGGGGCTTTTTCTCTGGAGAGAAAGCTGGAGATGTGCCAAGGCAGCTAGCTCCCATGGCTGCCCATATGGGGGTCATGTGAAAAGGATAGGGGACTGTAGAAGTATCAGGCCAGTGAGGATAGGCCAGTGAGGACAGAGCTGATACTGCCAACCAGAATGAGTATAAAGGCACTTCTTCCCCAGGCGAGTACTCAGCCCAGTGGATACCCTGATTCCCATCTGTGCCCCACAAGCCAAGAGCCCAGTCCTACCACATGGGCTCTGGCCCTGCCCACCTATGCCTAGTGGACAGTGCTGCCATCAGCCGTCTGGTCTGCCATTACCTGTCGTTGGTTGCTCGGTCTGCTCTCACCTGTTACCTGGCAACAGGAACTCACATGCCCTGTGACATTACTATGAGTTTCAAAGGGAAGCAACTGGGGGAAAAGGGGGGTAGCCCCGGTGGCTGCAGTCCCTACCCTGCTCCCTGGGGGCATCTGAAAGACCTGAAGGCACAGCTGCAGCCCCCTACCCCTACCAGCAGCCTGACCCTAATCTGGCTGCCTGGCAACAGGTGAACTGTTGAGGGAAGGAAACTGGGCTGGGGCAGAGGGCAACAGATATGACATGATGGCCCTCAAGAGTGTGCCGTCATCAGGAGGTGGCAGATGTCCCCCGTCTGACTCAGCTAGCAACCCGTCTCCTCCTTTGGGGCTACAGGTGTTTGCACTTGGGATGTTGAAAGCCCAGGAGAGAGGAGCCGGACGCTGCCCAGGTGAAGACACAGACACCTCTGAGTCTAACATCATCCGAGCCTGGCGGCGGCTAAAACATGAACACATCTGGTGGCAGCTGCTCCCAGTGATTTACAGCCCCTTCTGGACCCAGCAGATGACCGCTGCCCCACTTGGCTCCAGTTCCAAAACACAGGCATTTTTAAGACATCTGGAGTTCTCTTTTTGGAAATACCTATTCTAAAAGCAGAACGGAAAATGTCAGCTTGGCCCCAGTGCAAAGATGATGTTTAGGTGGTCCATATTCTTTAACAATGAGATGGTTCTTTTTTTTCTTTCTTTCTTTCTTTTTTTCTGAGTTGGAGTCTCACTCTGTTGCCCAGACTGGAGTGCAGTGGCATGCTCCCAGCCACCGCAGCCTCGACCTGCTGGGATCCAGCGATCCGTCTGCCTCAGCCTTCCAAGTAGCTGGAACTACAGGCGCGTGCTACCACGCCCAGCTAATTTTTTTGATTTATTGTTGAGATGAGGTCTCGCCAAGTTGCCCAGGCGGGTCTCGAACCCGCGGGCTCAGGCAATCCACTCACCTCGGCCTCCCAAAGCATGGGATTACAGGCTGAGCCACCGAGCCCGGCCAAGATGGTTCTTTATAGAAAAAAAGCCCTGGTCAATCAACAGGGAAGAGACCAACAACTCAATTTTTAACATGGACAAACAACATGAAAAGATTCGTTCACAGAGGAAATGCAACTGAGTGAATACACATGAGGGGTTGATCAGCACTAACAGAAATGCAAGTCCAGGAGAGCAGGGTCCTTCATCAGGCACCATCTGGAGAAAACTGTTCAAACATTCTGAAGGGCAATCAGCAAGATCTGCCGTGAGGAGTATTTCTAATCTTTGGCTGAGAAATTCTACTTCTATGAATTAATTTTACAGAAATATGAAGAGATGTCTACCACAGCCCAATTTGTTAAAAAAAATCCAAACAAAATTGGAATGACCTTATGAGTCCAACATAAACTATGATTCACTCATTTATTCACATGTTGAAATATTATGCTGCCACACAAGGGCAGACCTAAACTCCCTCACCTTTATGGGCTGGCAAGGAAGGAAGCCAAGGTATCTACCCAGTGAGGACACACATAACAGGATCCTGTTTCTAAAAAGCGCACCTACTTTTCTACAAGTACTAGAGGGGCCACAAAGGATGGGTTCTGGGTTATGAAGATCAGCTGCCCCTGGGCAGTGACTGCGAGGGTCCTGGGTGCTAACAGAGAGAATCTGGGAGATCTGTGCAACACTGGGATGAGGGACCCCAGAAGCATTCAGTGGGAATTCCTGAGTGAGCCTCTCACTAGCAGCACCACAGACGGGGAGGGGATGCCACAGCAGACGAGGTGGGGCAGGGTAAATACTGCTGTATTTTATTTTTTTTGAGTTGGAGTCTCACTCTGTTGCCCAGACTGGAGTGCAGTGGCCGCTCCCGGCCACTGCAGCCTCGACTTGCTGGGCTCCGGCGATCCTTCCACTTCAGCCTTCCAAGTAGCTGGAACTACAGGCGCATGCTACCACGTCCGGCTAGTTTTTTGATTTATTGTAGAGATGAGGTCTCGCCAAGTTGTCCGGGCGGGTCTCGAACCCGCGGGCTCAGGCAACCTGCTCACCTTAGCCTCCCAAAGCGCTGGGATTACAGGCTGAGCCACCGAGTCCAGCAATACTGCTGTATTTCATCGGTTCTAAGGTGTTTTTAAAAATATTTTCCACCTCTGAAATTGAGACGTGTCTCATAATTTATGATATGTAACAATTTGCTTCGAATTTTTTTCTTTCTTATTGGACTATAAGGGATCAACGCATCTTATAACTGGTAGTAAAATTCGACACCCCCTCCCAGACTGAAGATTCATATTAACACAGAAAAGGCTCTGAGAAGTCCTGCAGCAAAGAAACACATGATTCTGACCTCGCCACCATATCTGATATTCTTCCTCTTTCCTTATGCTTACCTTCCCCTTTGTCTACATATGAGATCATGCTGGGGCTCCATGAGGAGCCAGTGGTGCCCTGGGGTGCCTGCAGGGGCTCCCATTGCTTTCTAGGACAACTGAAGTAGAGGGGACCGTACCTTCCACAACTCTGTATGACAACCATGTGACAAGAGCCACAGCAGCAACTGCTGCCAAAAAGAGCCATCAATGGTGCTGCCAGAGCAGGCAAGGTGCGAGAAGCAGCACATCTGCAAAGCGTGTTCATGTGAGATTCTCATAAACTACAAAGGCAAAGCAGAATTCACAGTGGAGAAACCTGGCCGACATTGACTGAGTGACTGCTGCTGAGGATGCATTTCTGCCTGGGACTCCCAACGTGACCATGGAGCAACACCCACGGCAGGGAGGCATTCCTGCCCAAGATGAATCGCCTTGACAAACCATGGGAAAACACCAGGTAAACCCAAGCTGTGGGATGTCTACAAAATAACAGTCAAGGCTCTTCCAGAATGTCAAGGTTATGAAGACAGCCAGAAGGCTTGGGCCCCAATGGCAGGAGATCACAGAGAATGACAACTGGATTGTGGGCCAATGAAAGGGACGGGGGAAGCAAGGGGAAACCTGAATAAGGCCTTTAGACAAAGCAGCAGTGCTGCTGTCAGTGTGAACTTCTTGGCTTGGATAATCACATTATGGCCACATGGTGTTAGCACCAGAGGATGCCAAGGGGTCACAGGAACTCTGGACCCTATTTTTGTATCTTTTTTTTAATGTCTAAAATGACTCAAAAGTAAAAATTATACTAAACAAACCCGAACATGTAAATTTTATTATAATATAATATAACCTAAAAAGCCAATAAAAATATCAAAGAAAGTCCACCTGTGTACATGACAGGTCACTCTGAAACACTCCTTGTTGGGGAAATAAACCCAGCTACACTCTTGCAAACATGGGGCTGGGAGCTTGGGAGAATGGGGAGAGAGAGAGGATGTCCCAGGGGGCCTGGTTTCACAGAGTCACCGGGGGCCACTGTCGAGGGTGCTGAGGGGCATCTGCCTCACTTCTGGAAGGCTCTGCACTGGGTCTGAACTGGCTCTGAGCTCAGTGCCACCTGGCATCTGCCTGGGGGTGGGTCCAGGTGTGCCCCCACCTGGCTGCCTCCCAGACATGGTCATCCAAGAATGCTGGGGCAGGTGAGGCTGTTAAGGTCAAGGCTGAGGCCACAATCCTGGCCAGCCAGAGGAGGAGTGGTCATTCCAAGGTCATTCACCCATGGGAAATGAGGACCCTAAGGGGTGTGAAAGGAGCTAGGGTGTGGGTCCAGGTGTGCCTTCACCTGGCTGCCTCCTGGACATGGTCATCCAGGAATGCTGGGGCAGGTGAGGCTGTTAAGGTCCAGGCTGAGGCCACACTCCTAGCCAGCCAGAGGAGGAGTGGTCATTCCAAGGTCATTCACCCATGGAAAGTAGGTCCCCCAGGCCTTGGAAGACCCAGTGCTCCCCTCCTGAATCCAAAATGCATTCTACCCCTCCTGAGTCTCAGCCAGGCAGTGGCTGCCCAACACAAAGACTACGTTTCCCAGCTCCATGCAGCATGCATGTGGCTAACTCTGTCAGGAGACACAGCATGTTGCAGTTTCCAGACCCTTCCCTTTTGCTTCTTCTTTCTTGGTTGTCCTCTCCATTCTAACTCTAGGCCTTGGAAGCGAGGGCTGGAAGTCTAGCCTCTCCCTAGGATCAGAAGGACCCTACCAGGAAGGACACTGGCGAGTTGAGGTCCTGTTGCTGCACCCAGTGCCCATGGTCGTCCTCTGGTTAATGTGAAAGTGAGAGCAAGTTCAACCTACAAGCCACCATTGTCTTAGGTCTCTGCTGTTACAGCAACTTTAGCACTGAGTAGGTGGGCTAGAGGGTGACAAGCCTGAGGCAGAGATACTACCCTGCCTCCTTCTAGGCTCTGGTTAGAAGAGGACGGGCTCCGGGAGTGTGGAAATGACCCAGAACCAACCACGAGAGACTCAGACAGGCCCAGAGACTCAGACAGGCAAGGCTGGGTGCTCCCAGCAGGCCCAAAGTCACTCTGATTGGGGGGTGGGGGTGGGAGTGGAGTCTTCCACGGCTGGTGCTCCACATGAAGACAGGTGAGACCAGGTTCTCCCGGCAGGCCCAGTGTCTCCCTGACGCAGGGGAGGGGTTCTCCAAGGTTGGTGCTCAGCATGGAGACAGGGCCCACCTAAGCATGGACTCTCACTCAAGTGCTCTGCTTGCTATTCCTGGAACACCTCCCCTGGTGCCATGGCCCACTTGCCACCCCTGCTGCAGGAAGGGGCCCTGGTCGTCTCCCCCCTCTGCCCATCAGCGAGACCCTGTAGCTGCCTCTCTCACTGTCCTCCCTGTGGTCACCCAGGTTTGAGGGAGCCTCACCAAGCCCCTTCTTAGACACAACAGCAGCATCCTGGGATTGCTGTCATTATCTAAGGAACTTCGAGGGTGATTATGGCCATGAACAGTCTGCCTAAAGGGGCTACATGCCTCCAGGAACCGCAGGGAGTTGGGCGGAGGATGGCCCAATGTGCTCTTGGGAAGATTCTCCGCTCTGTAGTGTGGGAGGCCCAGCAGGGTCCCACCTAGCAGTGCTGGAAGACAGACAGTCCCCGGGAAGGTGGACCCAAAGTGGGCAGGAAAGGGCTCCAGGAAGCTCCAGCCCCAACAGCCCTCCAGAAAGAACACAAACCCAGCCCAGCATATGGGGTCAGGAAAAGCCAGGGGAAGCATCCACAGCCATATGCCAACACTTCCTGTCAGCCCTGAACCAAGCAAGCGTGCTTTGGGGTCTGGTCCATAAGCTCTCACTGGACCTGGAGGGGACTGGGCCTGCTCATGGATGGCCTGCCCACTCCCTCAATGGGGCAGCTCCTGGACTTGCTCATCCCTGCACTAAACTGCGACAGGATCCTGCTCACCAGTACTGCCCTCTTCACAAGCAGGTGACCACACTCCCTGCTGCCCCCTCCTGGGCCTGTCTTAGTCCAGCCTCTGGGCTCCTGCTCCCTGACCACGCTATATACACTTGAACCCTGGGCCCAGGCTCACTCGACCCCATTCCTGACTCTACTCTGTAAAATCTGAGAAAGAATCTAAGACCCAATCCAGACTCTCAGGCACTGCCATCATTTGGGAACAGTGACAGCAGCCGCTATTTCCTGGGGACCCAAAGGGCCAGATACCATGCTGAGTGCTCAGCAAATGTCAACTATGTACCCTGACCCCATGGATGAGCCAGGTATCACCCACCTCTTCTACAACACAGGCAAACCAGATCAAGTGACGTGTCTAAGACCATATGGCTAGCAAGAGCCCAGAGTCAGACTCAGTCTCAGCCTGTCTCCATCCATAGTCCCTCCATACCCCCTCCCCAAGTGCCACCAGAATCTGTCATCCTTCCTGGGGACTTGCACAGGGTGTGGATGCAACCACCAGCCAGACTCCTTCTTCTACTAACTGGGCCTTCGTGTGTTTTAATACGCTCTCCTGCTTCACACAGGCAGTGTCCAGAAAGAGACTGGCCCCTTCCAGAATCAACACCTGGTCGAAATGTCACCTCAGCAGACTGAGGGAAGGGTGGTCCCAGGAGTGGAGATTCCAGAAGGAACACTCACAGTTCTTTCCTCTCCTTTGGAGTTCTGGATGGACCCAGGAAAGGGATACAAAGGTGGGGAAGCAGATAGTAGGGGCTATCCACTCCAGACTCAAGGAAGAAAGGCTGCCGGTGTGCCAGGAAAGCCACAAGGGCCCAGGATGACCCCTAAACCCTACATCCATGGGTGAACATTAGGCACCCAGGGAAGGGCCTCGGGACCCCTTGGAGGACATCCAGGTCCAGTGGCCAGCACTGCCACCAAGCCCACTCCTTAGAGAGGGAACCAAGAGCTCAGTGACTCTCCAGTCCAGGGACCTCAGCTGCACCCATGCAGTCCAGGGACCTCAGCTGCACCCATGCCAGGGGCTTAGGTCCAGGGCCAGCTGGCCACGGCCAGGAAAGCAAGCTTGGATAGGGTAGGATAGGGTGCCCATGTCAGAGAGATGGGGTAGCCACCCCAGCGTTATGAAATGTGGCTGTGTCTGCCAACCACTCGCAGCCTCTGTGACTCCGAAGGATCGTTATGCCTACCTTCAAGAGCAAAGAGAGGATGTAAGAAGAACTAACCAGAGCCAGGCACTTTCATGTCCCACACACTGCTCTCAGATCTCTTGATGGGCATACAGACAGGCTGCCTTGAGCCCTGTGAACCAAACGGGGCCCACTGGTGCCACTGTCATGGGAAATAATGCCAGGGTTGGTCACAATCCAGGCCAGGGTCCAAGGCAGCTGCAGCAGGCCTCAGTTATGGTTTGTGTGGCAGGGGGCACCTCTCCTGACCCTAACACGAATCCTCATGCAGCCCCAGGGCCCCAGCCAAGACCCTTTTCTCAAAACTGAACAATCACTATCAGCAAGGAGCACACAGACCGACCAGAGAGAATTAGAAGGTCACTATGAACGTGAATCCTTCCATAAGTCCTCACATCAACAGACTGAACAAGGCAGTCCTGACTTCTCTGGAGCTGCCTGCCCTATGGTGGGGTGGGAATGGTAGATGAGCTCTGAGGACAAGTACCTGTGGCTGGCAGGAAGCTCCCAGCTAAGAGGGAGGTTCCCAGCTGGGAGGGAGGTTCCACAAGTAGGAGGGAAGCTCTGCAGCTGGAAGGAAGGCTTCACAGCTTGAAGGGAGGCCTCACAGCTGGGAGGGAGGCTCCACAGCTAGCAGGGAGTTTCCCAGCTAGGAGGGGGACTCCACAGCTGGGAGGGAGGCTCCACAACTAGGAGGGAGGCTCTCAACTGGGAGGGAGGCTCCACAAGTGGGAGGAAGGTTCTCAGCTGGGAGAGAGGCTCCACAACTAGGAGGGGGGCGCTCCACTGCAAGAGAGGGGCTCTACAGCTAGGAGGGAGGTTCCCAGCCAGGAGAGAGCCGGGAGGGAGGATCCACAACTAGGAGAGAGGCTCCACAGCTAGGAGGGAGGTTTCCAGCTGGGAGAGCGGTTCCCAGCTGGGAGGGAGGCTCCAAGGCTAGGAGGAAGATTCCCGACCAGGAAGGGGGTTCCTAGCTAGGAGGGATGTCCACAACTGGGAAGTGGGCTCCACTGCTTAGGAGGGGGGCACCACAGTTAAAAGGGTGGCTCCACAGTTAGGAGGGAGGTTCCCAGCTGGGAGGGAGGCTCCACAGCCCTTGTGTTGTCAGGACACTCATCAACACCTGCAGATTTAGCACAACAAAACAAGAGCCTGAGAGCCACCGTCACAATGGGCACCATGAGACTAGTTTCCTAACTCCACTGCTTCTGAAACAACTGCCCTATGGAATTCAACCGCTTCCCATCCCAAATGGCTTAAAAGACCAGAACCTGCCCCTGGCCTCATGACCACGGAGGTGGCTGCCTGCCTTGGACACCGAGTCGCACGTGTCCGTACCGTCCATGTAGGCCTCGATCCTGCGGACGAGCTCGTAGGACTTGGAGCGGTCGAGAAGGGTCCTGATGGCAGGCAGGGGATCCAGCACGATGGTCTCTGGGTGGGCATCGATGTAGTCCTGGAGGGAAATGCAGCCTCTGTCAGAGATGGGGCAGGGCTGAGAGAGCTCACCCCTCGTGCCCACTCCTCCCCAGCAGCCCTGGTTTCAGTGAAAGGCATCACGTGAATCGGGCTCGACCAATGAATGAGTGTGTCCTAGCCCTGGGGCTGCAGGTCAGGAGAGGGCCTGTGACCTACTGATGTTGGGGCAGACCCCAGGCTCTTGCAGGAATCTGGGGGCAGGAACACTCTGAACCTTGGAGAAGGAGGGGCAAAGATCCCAGCAGGTGTGGCCCAAGCATCTCCAGCAGAGGCCTGGCAGAGGCAACACTAGAAACGGAGCTTAAACTCAGAAGATGTCACCAAGAAAAGGAGCCGTGGGTTCTGTCGGGTCGGTCTGCCCCTGGATCAAGGCTTACCTGAAACTCAGATCTGCTCCACATGCTGATGTGTCATATAGTGTCACTCTGTACCCTGCACTGACAGGGACCAAGGTAGGACCAGGGAGGGTAGGGTGACACCCAAGTCATCAGAAGTCTGTGGGTAGGTTGGCAGGAGAAGGGTGCCACAGGGTGGCTACAGTCATCCACATTAAGTTCTTCCCTCTAAGACAATAGCTTCAGGGTCAGCACTAAGGAATACGAAAGGAACTGTGATGAAGATCACAATCCTTAGGGAATTTGCAAACTTCTTGGGGGGAAAAAGACACCACTATCTACAACAGAATTCAATAAAACATAGAGCAATGTTTCCTAGGAAAACAACACAGGCTGAGAGACAGGCCCAGAGCCCCTGGTGGGCCATCACCTCTGACTACAGGCTCCCTGAGCCCCTGGTGGGCTATCATTTCTGGGACTGCAGGCGCTGAAGCCACCTGGTAGGCCATCACCTCTGTGACTGCAGATGCCCCGAGCCCCCTGGAGGGACCTGAGCAACTGGAGCAGACACAGCAAGTGAGACCATCCCTTGGGGTCTGAGGTTTCTATGGGCACAACTGGGGAATACTGACAGGAGTGGGCCTCAGGGAGTGAGCTGGGCTTGAGGAAGGCCAAGCTGTTGTGGGTGAACTGTGTTCCCCAAATACATATTCCAGCCCTAACCCTGTGCTACCTGTGAATGTGGTCTTATTTGGAAATAGGGTCTTGGGAGATGCATCAAGTTAAGACAAGTTCACACTGGATATGGGTGATTCTGACCCATGGACTGGTTTTCTTGTAAGACGAGAGAAATCTGGACACAGATACACAGAAGAAGACAGACGGCTGGAGTGATGTATCTACATGCCAAGAAATGCTGGTGATCACTTGGAAGCAGCAGGAATGAGGAAGGGCGCACGGAAGAGCCTCTCCGGGGCCTGGGAAAGGAACCAACTCCACTGAAGTCCTGACTCAGACTTGGTAGCCTCCAGATAGGAGACAGCACAGTCCTATTGTGTGCAGCCACCATGACTGTGACATGTGGTTGCAGCAGCCCTGGGGAGCTGACATGCCAGCTGGATTCACCCGTCTGCCCCTACCCACTGGGCTTGTCCATACCCTCATCTTTGAGGTCAGCACAGGCCAGGAGAAAATTCCCACAATGCTGCTTTTCTAGCAAGTCTTATCAACAAAAAGCAATACCCATTTGGGATTATGTTTCTTCAGGAAGCTTATTCTGGTTCCTGGTACCCATTTTTGAGCGCATTCAAAACAAGGGCCAGAGACTCATTCTGCTCCTGGTCTGAAATTGCTCCCCCTGTATTTCATGCTAGAGCACCTGCTGTGGACTCCTTTCAGCCTTTTTCTCTGACGTTTCTAAAATTCCTCTGTCCCAAGTGGCAGCCAGCATACATGTGAGAGGCCTGCACGACCACCCCTGCTCCCAGAATCCCTGAGACTTGCTGGTTCCAGCCCCAAGCAGTCCCTCTCACTGTGCATGGAGGCTATGAACCTGAAGGAGGGCAGAGCTGCCTTCAGGCTCCTTCCCTGCCCTTAGAGATATGACTGCCAGCAGGTCAGCCTGGCCACCCACCAGCTGCCCATTCAACCCACATCTGCCACCCTCACGAGGTTTCCTCAGGGAAGGCTTCATCCCAAGTGGCTCTCTCCCTGGAGTCTGCACCTGAACTCCCTCCCTGGGGGTTCCCATTCCTCTATCACAGCTTGGTCTCCTAAGCTGGGACTAGGTGTCTAAGGGCATGATGCTCCCGAGACCCTCCACCAAGATGCACAGATGTGTGAGATCATATGTGAATAGGTCACCCACCTAACAAACTCCACCTCACTGATAATGCTCAGGGTGCTAAGGGGTTTAGCTGACACCTGGGTGACAGAGAGCCTCCGCTTCACTACACTGGATCTACAACCCTGGCCATGGCATCATGTCCTGGCTCTGTACTCCACTGTCATCCCCCCGTCCTCACTTGATACATATGAAGTGGCCAGGCTACATGACCAGGTCAGGAACCCAAGCGCCAGTGCTAGTCCCTCTCAGAACCACCTGGGGCACATAGCATGGCTCCTCTGGGCTCAGCCTCCTCAACTGTGACATGAGCTCCTACAGGGAACTCTAAGGTCTCTGTACAGATAGCCTCCAGTTCTGAGAATCTAAGTGGACTGAGAACACCAGGGGTGGTGTCTGTAGAGGCTGATTTCGAGGCTGCACAGGGGATGGCTCTGGGTGCTTGCAGGACCACACACACCCGCTACCCTTCTCAAAAGGAGGTGACACTGGAGATGCTCGCCTTGACACCATGGCCCAGTCCTCTCCCAGCAACTAGGCCACTCAAAAATGGACACACTCCCTCCCCCACTTTAAAAATGCCCCCTGTCCTAAGAAGAGTGTCTACTCACATCACTGAGTGACAAGCTGACTCCGATGCCTCATCTACACATCAGGGCTATGACCTTTAAAGAGATAACTCAGCATCCCCAAGACACAAAGCGAAGTCAGACTTGGGGGGAGGGAGGCCATGTGAGGCCCAAGTGCAACACCCAACAAGCAGATACCAGCAGCTCTGAATGAGGACAAGAGTGTCAATATTAACAGAATCACTCCTACACAGATCTCACTGGGTGGAGATGGAGGGCAACGTGCTCTTCCAACTACCACTCTCCATGTGGATTCCTGCCCAACTCCCAGCTCATCTGTGACTGCGAAGGTCTCAAGTATTTCCCACAAGTCTTGGTTACCAAGCAAGCAGCTGGAAGAGGGAGTGCCCTGTGCTGTGTATCACCATCCGAGGAGGGGAGGCCCAAGCCACCTCCAAGGTGAGTGGTGAGCACATGCTCCCTGGAGGCTGGCCTGCCGTGGGACACCCAGGTACACCCTGGAGGTCAGCAAGGGCAGCCAGCTTTCAGCAAAACACAGCCCTGGCCAGGAGGACTGGGAGGGCCAGAATTACTGGTCAGACCCCAGCAGGTGCCTGCCCAGACATGCCTCCCCCAGGCCTTTCAGATGTTCCAGGCTGTGTAGTAATGCACACAGGGGCCGCTGGCCCCCTGCTGACTGGCACCAGAATTACTGGTCAGACCCCAGCAGGTGCCTGCCCAGACATGCCTCCCCCAGGCCTTTCAGATGTTCCAGGCTGTGTAGTAATGCACACAGGGGCCGCTGGCCCCCTGCTGACTGGCACCAACAGTGAGCTGATGAGGATAAGGTGACTCAGAGACATGGCTTCCTCAGCAGTCCTACAGCAGGAAACCAGCAGGGAGCACAGCAGAGATCTGCTCTCTTCAGACAGAAAATACTCTCAGAGGTCCTGAGTTCAAATCCAGCCTCTGCCACTGATTCTCTCTGCCTGGAGACTGAGCTAGAGTTGGGACACCAAGACCCCTCCTGTGCAAGATGCCTGCTTTTCACAGGCCACTGCTGGCAGCTGCTGTGGCATCCAGGGGATGGCAGATGTGAGAGGACACATGGCCAGGGCTCTCCCAGCAAGGCCCTCGCTCCAGAGTTTCTGTCAGAGAACCGAAGCATGCAAGGCAGGATGAGAAGCCTCGCAGGTCTCACTGGAGCTAGGGCTAACAGTTGTATTCCTGGAGAAAGGGAGTCCGCCTCACACCCTGCCACTCAAGCGCCGGCTTTAGCCTGGCGGGATGGGGAGCCCAGGCACTCACCTTGTGGTGTCAGCACAAGGCAGAGCACCCCAGATGGCAATGTCCCATCCCAGAGGCAGTCACAGGTGGGTAGAGACAGAGAACCCAAGGGTTCCTCCATGAAGGAGAGGAGTGTGGGTGTGCGCTCGGGCCACAGTAAATGGTGGATTTGAGGCTGCAGCTCCATCCACATGTCCTCCCAGCCAGGGCACTGTTTGGATCCCTGTTCTCCCAAAGGCTCTGGGGGACCCCCACAGACAGACATGAGTCAGCATCTGTTCCCAGCACTGCAGCAAGATGGATGAGCACAAATGGCAGACAGACACCTCTCAGGATGGTCAACCAATGGTGCGGTTGGAGGCCACAGTCCCCAGGGCCTTCGTGAAGAGGATCACAGGGCACAGAGGAAGTAAACACCAGGCTTGGCGCAGACATGCAGGAGGCTGCCACCAGTGCCTGCTGGATGAAGGGGCCCCCAGAGGGAGGATGGACGGCCACAGCCATGTTGGGAGCACAATGTAGCTCTCCTGTCCCTGGAGGCCAAGAATGGGAGGATGAGGTGGTGAGCCACACTGAGCGACACCATCAGGGAGAATGACCACTGAACCCTCTCAGCAGACCGAGGCCAGGAACCCACCACTGCTGATGGACTCCTCAGCAAGCAAGGCCAAAGAACATCCCCCAGCCTGAGCACTCCTGCACCTCCCAGCACACCTGCCTGCTTACAGCTGACAGAAAACCACATGCCACAGACAGTCCTGGGAACTCCACACTAGGCCCAGGGGCCTTGGCACTACAGAATGAGCAGTCAGCCAAGGTTGGCATAGGGACAGAGCTAGTAGTTTGTGCAGGTAAGCCTTGGAGGCGGGCTCTTAAGATCCAAAGGTTGTGGCAGCATCCAGCATATATGAGGGCAGGTTTGCCAAGTCTAGCCATGTGTGTGCCATTCACAGTACCTACTACTGCACTGTGCAGCGTGCAACCTGTGCAATCCCTGACAGTCAGCCAATTCTGCCTTCCCCTCACCAGCAGACCCTCTCTTTCAGCCCAGCCACACCTGCCACGACTCAATCCCAACACATGGACCTGAGGCACTGCACACGTTGAGACAAAGGCAGAGCCAAGAAACTTGAGGTGCCATTAGCTTTATGTGGGTCTCTGAAAGTAACTCACTTGTGTCTTCCTTTTCCCATCTGTAAAATGAGAGCGTAAGAATAATTCCTTTACAACATCTTTTCTGACTCTTGAATTCTCGATTCTCTGATTCCATCATGTGACAAACCCAAAAAAGTTTTCAGGCCCCTGAACTGAGCCAGAGGCTGCCCAGGCCCGGTAGTATCCAAACACGGGCCAGGCCTACTGCCCTCAGAGTCCATAGTGTGGTGAGTGCATGGGACACAGTCACAGCAGGCCAGCCAGATGCACCTGCCAGGCAAGGGAGGAGGGTCAGTGGGGCAGGCACGCTGGCAGAGACAGTTGACAGCTGCACACTGGGCCAGGTACTGACCACCAGTCCATGTGTATGTGCAAGCGTGAGTGTGTTTGAGGAATGTGTGTGCATGCATGAACGTGTAAATGTGGGTGTCTGTGAGAGGTAGGCATGTGTGTGAGAGTGTGTGCACATGTGGACACAGATGTGTGTGCAAGTGTGCGTGCACATGTGTGTGTAAGTACATGTGTATGCATGCGTATGTGGTGATGAATGCCACCAGCTCAGCCATTGAGCAACCACGTTCAACCCACCCTCACGGGGCTCCTATGGGGCAGATATGGAGTGGAATGAAGGAAGACATGGAGGCGACTGTGACAACACAGCAGGGGCATGTGGATGTGGGGGGTATACTGGGTGGAGGGAAGGCTCCTGAGGCCACTGACACTGACCCATAGAGGGTCCTGGGCATGGCAGGAGGAGAAGGTGCTTCCAAGAACAGGGAACAGCAAAAGCACAGGTCTGGCCAAGGGAGTATAGCACACTTGAGGACTGGCAGGAGCTTGGTGTGGCCAGGGAATGGCGGCCTGGGGGCGGGGAACGAAGGCCTCAGGGGGGCATGGAGGCCTCAGGGAGGCACAGAGACCGGGGGGGATGGAGGACGAGGGAAAGACAGAAGCCTGGAGGATGGAGGCCTGGGGTGATGGAGTGGAGGCCTGGGAGGAAAGGAGGCCTCAGGGGGATGGAGGCCTGGGGCAGATGGATTCCTTGGGGGTTGGGGGACAGAGGCCTCAGGGGTGGGACAGAGGCCTGGGGAGGACAGATGCTTGGAGGATGGGGGAGTAGAAGCTCAATCAGCAGCCAGCTATCAAGAGGTGTGTAAGGTGGGACTCAGAGGACTTCTTCATGCCTGTCTGTCCATCCCCAGAGGGCCGAAGTCAGCAGATGCCCAGCACGAGGTGTGCCTGGCCCACTGTGTTCCTGGCTGGCTAGGCGGCAATGGGACTTATGACATGGAGTCAAAGGAATCCAAGTGGGCTTCATCACAGGCATGCAGGCCATGTGGGCAACATGACACATGCTGGGAAGGCACGTCACCAGCATAAACTAGGAAGGGAGAGAGAGGTTGCCTTTCTGCTGCAGGTGTTACTGAAGGATGGAAGCCAAGGAGACACTAATTTCCTTGGCCTGAGTTACCCAATGCTAAAAGTAGACACTGTACCCGATGGGGCCTCAGTGTCCACATGTATAGGGGTAGCTCTGCTGATCTGCCTGGGTGCTCGGGGCTGATGGGCTACTTCTAAAGCACTGTGTCGACCAGGGGCGACTCTGCCCCCCAGGAAGCATCTGGAGATGTCTTTGGCCATCTCAATGAGGGGTAGTGGGAAGTGCTGCTGGCATCAAGTGGTCAGAGGCCAGGAAGAGGCCAAAAGTCCTCCACCACACCAAACAGCCCCTAACAATAACAGAATGACCCAGCCAAGATGTCAGCAGGCCAAGGCTAAGAAACCCTGAGATAACATGATGGAAGTTCTTTCCAAAACTTTGGGAAAGGTACTATTGCTAGATATTAGTATTTCTAGAACCCAACATGCCCCCAAACCCCAACCTGCAAAACCCTGCCATCCACATACAAGCAGAGGGACCACATACAAGCAGTGGCTCAGGGCTCAGCCTTCAGGCCTGTCTCCTGCCTCTGCCCCACCTGGGTTGTACAACGTCCACTCTACTCTCTGCTACTGATAGGGCCACACATCTGTCTGGGGACTGGGCTTCCTTTACACACAGGAAAGCAACTGCAGCCAGCTGATGGCACAAACAGCATCCCCTCCCTTGGACAGTGAGAGCCATTACCAGCCATACCCACATGGCTTGTCCTAGGTGCACCATGGGCAGACTGTGGCCATTTCCACCGTGGAGGAGTGGTCTTGTGACCCTAGGCAGCAGTCTTCAAGAGGCTGACCTCATGACCATGCCAGGACAGGGTCTGTTCCTCTGAGACCTGGGCCTCCCCAACCATTCCGCCTCCCTTGGCTTCTGCTGGCAGTTTTGTCATCACCACTGTGTCAGAGGCAATTTCAGATGACCTCTTCCTCAGTGACCCTGAATCATGGGCCCTTACACCCCCCAGGGGCCACCAGCTGTTAGCCAAAGTCCCTCTGGGCATGTCTGAAAAGAGCACAAGCCACAGTCCTACCCTGCCACGCTCTAACTGCCCAGGGGGCTAGTGATGGGCCTCCCTGGGCCACCGGTTGTGCCCCTGGGAATTGAGTAATTCCATTACCTCAGGAACTGAGATGAGGACCAAAGAGACGAGAGATGGGAAGGTCCACAGCAAGCATGCCACATGGGACACGCCCAGTGAATATGCATAGATGGGGACCCCACCAGGGCCATGGCTACTACTTTGACCCCACCAGTCAGAAGGCCCACATGCAAAGCTGGCAGCAACTTACTGGGACCTCTGACTGATTTACATTTCTTCTTCCTAACTGGACTTGAAGGCCTAGAACAAAAACCTCTACTGCTTCTTCCTCTTGCCTCTCCAGCACACACTGCATACTGCTGTGCTAGTGGCCGCCCAGCAAAGGGTGAGTATGGCAGGTCTTGATCAACACAGCTATGAGGTCATGCCCATGCCATCAGGGCTGGGGGCGAAGGTGAGCTGTGGTCTTGGAGGTGATGGCTAGCACTGGGCAGCTGCCATGGTGTTGGATGTGGTTGCTCTGAGGTATTCTGGGCTATCCTGGAACATCCCCTGTGCTGCAGGCAGTGACTGAGGTCCAGGCAGGTCAGCTGGGGAGTGTGGAGCTGGGGACGGTACCCAGTCCCTCCAATTCCCACCTGGCCCTGCCACATTTCCATTGCCCTGTCATAGAATGTGCCTCCCACATGGCGACGCTTTCATAGTCACTGCCTCACTGACACCAATTACAACAAAGTTCTCAGGTCAGTGAGGGCCACAGACGCGGCTGAGAGTGGCATTACTGCCACTGTTAGACCACTGATATCAGCCAAGTGTTGTCACACCCAGTGTTGTGTAGCAAGGGGTCAGCACTTACACACACGTGTTGCACTCACTCAGCACCAGGTGCTACTATAAGAATATCGTGTGCGTTAATTAGTTCAAAGCTCACAGAGAGCCTGTAAGTTATTTTAATTTTTTTAAAGACGAAAAGGGAACTGTGCAGTATCTGCTGTCCTTGCCTGTGGGAAGGTCCTGTCTTTCAGCACCCTGTGGTCAGTCAAGGTCATGTCGATTGCGGTAGCCAGGGAGATGTCAGAGTCTGTGTCACAACAGGGTAGACACTGAGCCAGCACGAGCCTTGCCACTTTCTTGTCCCTCTGTCATGACGGCTGGTCAGGAGTCGCTCTACCACTGTGGGTCACAGACACACAGCAGCACTTCAGCCACCCTCTACGGCCATGTGGCAAGAGCTAGGGATGACATGCACTGGGTGACAGGAACCGCCTATCTCTATGACCAAGCCTGACTCAGTCTGGCAAACCAGCAGCAGGGCCTCAATATACCAGCTCCTGCAGCTCCCAGCCCTGTCTTTTCCCCATCCCCTGATGAAGGGTGGGTGGGGGTGAGAGGTGCTCGATCTTTCCAGGTGAGAGGCAGGGTGGCCAGGTGTGCCTTCTCTTCCTGCACCCTGGGGCCTAGTTGAGCTCCCTCCCAGATCTATTTCATGTAATTAAATAATGGGAGGGACACAGCAGGCGAGAGGGCCTTTGTCCTGTGAGGACCAGATGTGGCTCAAGCTGTTCGGAGGCTAGACTGTCACAGCAGAAAGAGGAGACCATGCATGAGACACCCAAGGCTGATGCTCAGGACCATGCACAGGGACACCTGGGGCTGGGACTCAGGACCACGCATGGGACACCCAGGGCCAGAACTTGAGTCAGCAGCTCCCTTTTCATCTTGGAAACACCCAGTAGTATCCCCACCTGCTGAGTTCATGCTGTACTGGCAATGTCCCTGCTTGCCAATTAAATCTAATCTTAAGGGCCCCATCCCATTGCCCCACCCTCATCCACTCCCTCCCTGCAGGATAAAGTCTAAGCTCCACAGCCTGGCATGAGAAAGCCCCGCAGTTCCGGCCCTGCCACCCCTCTAACTTTGTTGCCCTGAGGCACTGTCACACCTACCTGGCAGTGCCATCTGCCTCCTGAACCCTCCTGACGTCCTCCCTCCCTGCTCCCTGCTGCCCAGCAGAGCCACATCCCCTTCCACTGGCCCACCGGAGCCCCCTGTGCAAGGCTCCCAGCAGCAGATCAGTGCCCCTGTGCATCTCAGCTTAACAGTCAGGCATGTTCCCCACATACCAGGCACCACGGGTAGCAACGGAAACACCAGGTGCTGGAAGCAAATGCAGCCCTGTTCCAGTGAGGGACAGATGAGAGCAACAACTAAAGGATGGTATTAAGGGCCAGGCTCAGTGAGGTCACATCAGTCATCCCAGCACTTTGGGAGACTGAGGCGGGAGGATTGCTTGAGTTCTGGAGTTCAAGACCATCCTGGGCAACATGGTTAGACCCTGTCTCTACAAAAAATCAAAAAATTAGCTGGGCAAGGTGGTACATGCCTATAGTCCCAGCTACTCGGGAGGCTGAGCAGGAAGATCACTTGAGCCCAGGAGGTCGAGGAGGCAGTGAGTCGGGATCATGCCACAATACTCCAGTCTGGGCAACAGAGTGTAACCCGACTCAAAAAACAAAAACAAAATTAAAGGAATGGCATCAAGGAAAGCTCATGGTTAGGACAGCTTAGGACAGGCAAGGCAGCACCAGTCAGATAATCAGGAGACATTGCTCAGGAAGGGGTGCTGAGGAGAGGGAACAAAGGCACTGAAGCAAGCACAGGTCAGTGCCAGAGCAGTTGCTGTCGTAGGGCCAACCTGTCAGGGAAGGGGTGGGTGTGACGCGATGAAGCTGGGGGTGACGCCACCAGATCACTGGGCCCTGTGGTCCATGTTAGCAATTACAGTCTGAGTGTCACCGCAACAAGAAAGTGTGAAGCAATTTTATCCAGGCTGTGCTGGGATCAGACCTGTGTTTTGCTAATTCTTCACTCCAGGGGCTGTGAGGGCAGCTCTGGGGTTGTCCGATGACCTCCCCTCCTGGCTGGGGCTCACAAGTAAGGCACTCCACAAACTATGTGCTGCGCAGGACATGATCCTCGCAGACTGTGTGCCACTGGCATCCAGGACATTGGGGGACAACTGCTATCCTTCCAGCTAATCAGGGAGAAGGCAAATGGTTTAGACTAAAACCTCTTTGGTCTATCCCGGGAAGACCCCAAGAGGGCACGTGCCCAGTGAATACAACTACTGCAGCCCTTCGGGACAATTCCAGGCCTGGAAGGGGCAGCAGGAGAGGAGGGTGGTCCCTCTTACCCTGCGGCCACACCTGACAGGTGGTCTGGGTGTCACTCAAGGAGGCAGCTTGTGCCACTCCCCCTAGGAAGGCTCCCAACACGCCAGGAGGCCCCGGGGTCCCTGGACCTGGCAGGGACCTCCCCACTGTGCTATCCCTGCTCACCCACGTGGGCAGGGCCTGGGGACCTGGCCTGGATCTGGACACTGATAAGCCAACCTGCTGCTGGCTCCCTGTGAACTTTGGAGCAGAAAAACCCTGGAATCATCCCAGTTGAGTCTCTAAGACATTATGAGACTAATCAAAAAGTAAAACAAACAAACAAAAACCCACCCAAACAAAAGACCTCAGGTAGTAGTGAAGGTTCTATGACAACCAGCTCGAATGCTCGCAATAAGCCCGCACCCTCCAACCTGCCACCAGGGTAGCCTAAGGAGGCACAGCCTCTAGGCTCTGGGACCTCCCTCCACCCAGGCATAGAGGCTTACCAGGAGCAGCCCCAGGAGCAGCCTAGGGCCATCAGGAGCATCTCGGAAATTCCTCTTCCCCACCCACAGCCTAGGCCCCTTCCTCCAGGACCCCGAATACTGTTTTTGGAGAAGGCCCTTCTAGCAGATCCCCTCTGGGCAACGCACCCTTGCTCAGGGCCACTGCTCACAGCTCTGTGTGGGAACCCAAGCCCTAGGTCCCATTTCCCCTGCCTCTGAATGCAGCACCCCACCCCTCCCCATCCCTGAACCACACTCAGGCCCCTTTTTTATGTCTGGAGAATGAAGATTAAAACCAGATCCTGAAAACAAAAGACACGATCAAGGTTAGGCATCAGCCTCCCTGTGTCTGTGGTCAGCTCTGAACTTATATCTCTCTCATCTTACGGCAGAGGGACGTGGCCAGATCAGCGTGGACAGCCTGTACCTGGTGGCAGGAAATAGCCTCCCCAGCCCTCACCCTGTGTCTCTCAGGGTGCACCAGCCCCTGCTGGTCTCCTCTCTTCCTGGGGCCTCTGGAAAAGAGCAGCCTGGCACCCTTTTCCCCAAAGAATTGTTCTCTTCACAAAGGAGGAAACTTCCTGCCTTATCAGATATCCGGCCTCTCACTGAAGCACTCTGCATTTAACACTGATCCCAGAAACACTGGTGCTGGGAGGTTATGGTGAGGTCACCACAGCCATCTCCACCTGCCCCTGGCCAAGGCCGGGGATGTGCCCAAGATCGGACAGACCAGGAGTTCAGCCAAGACCTTGCCTGGTAGATGGCCGTGGCTGATAGTCTTAGCTGCATGTCCTCATGCTGTCCCTGACACTCCCTAGCTCTGTTAACAGGCTCTCTTCTGCCCAGAATAGGAACACAGGGACACAGCTCTCATTCACTGTTCAGCCCTCATATGCCTTGGGCTGCAGGCTCTGTGTTTAGGGGAAGGGCAGATATGAACTGTCCCCTGGGGGTCATTGCTCCAGAACCTTAGTCCATGCTAGCTGGAGGTAGTGGCCCTTGATCTAGGAAGATAGGGTAGCAGAAATAATCCCGTGGGTGTAACCAATGGCACAGCAGCAGGAGAGGCTGCAAGTTCTCAGCATGATGGGCATGTTCATGCCTCCCAGCAATCCACCCACGCAGAGAGGAAGGAACCAGTCACACTAGACAAACTGAGGTTTGGGGGGATTGGGTGGCTTCTGAGTTCTGGAGCAGAGACCTGGCTCCCAGGCAGCTCAACTCCCAAGTCCTAGGCCTCAGCCATCTCTGAAGAGGCCATGGGAGGCTGGAAGCCCGGCTCAGTCACTTCCTAGCTGGAGCCCTGGCAGGCATGACTTGCCCACACCCGCCTCCTCACCTGCACAAGAGAGCTGGCACAGTCCACTGCCTGGGGAGCAGGTGGATGGCCCTTGAGGTGCCTCCTGCAGGGCCACTGCGTGGGGACCACTCTGAGTGTTTCTTGCTATATGTGAGGAACTGCTGCTATTGCCACATGTAACTCACCCTCCCAACAGTGTCTGAAGGCCACCGTCCCGGTAGATCCACCAGGAGACGCATCACCCCTGACCAGAGGTCCGTGTGGCAACCTGACTTAGTGATGCTCCCCCAGAGGACAGCCGCCAAGAGCATCATGGGCACAAGAACCGGGCCCTTCGGGTCACCTGCAGGAAATGAGTAGAAGTGAGGCTAGAGTGGATGGCAGGGGCGCCGAAGGCCACTACTTCACCTATGGCCAGCTGGGGCTGTATCCTAAGACATGGGGACATGCAGGGCCCGAGAAAAGCCAGTCCTACCAGGGATGGGCAGTGAGTCACCCTAGAAAGTCCAAAAAGATTGAACCTGGCTCTGCCAGGTCCCAGTGGCCAAGCTGTGTGTGCTCCGAGCTCTGTTTCCTGTTACAGCGGTGATTCTGTCCCAGGAGGTGGATCAAATGCTGCACATGGGTGTATGCCTGTTAGCCAAGCCCTAGTCTGGGACAGAAGCTCAGTAGGCAGCCCACCAACGGGGCACATATCATCTCTGTCTCACTCTGTGCTCTCACTCAGGTTTCTCCTCCCAACATGGTTCAGGGTCTTCCTACTACCAGCATCCATTTTACAAATAAGAAAACTTGAGGCTCCACAGAATCACAGTGGAGCCATGTCTTTGCCGGCCTCCAGCCCTAAGAAAGGACACACTGCCTAACAGATGGAAGCTGCACCTGCTTCTGGGGCCACTTGCAGGCAGGAAGCGAGGATCTACAGAAGGGAGCTGGCCAGGGAACAAGAGAGAAGTGGGGAAGCATGGAGGGCTGGGGGACTGGCCCTGAGTGCATAGGGAAAATGCTCTCAGCAGGACAACCCTAGGTGACGAGGACGCGGATGAGAGCCCCTTTATCCTGGTAAGGAAAAGCAGGTGTCATTCATGGAAAAGCGCTAGCTTGAGCACCGCCCACCCCACCAGGCAGGCCCGCAAAAAGCCATTGTTCCGGGTGCATTTTCACTGATAATACAACTTTGTTTTTTTCATGACCTCTAAGTTGCTTGCTCTCCAGAGGAAAGAATCACGTTGTTGTCCACAACAGAGAAAGCACAGGGAACCCAAGTAGGGGACTGAAAACCCCCAGGCGGTAGGGAGGTCAGCATGGGGTCAGAACCCAGGGGGCTGATGGGAAGTGGGGGTGGAAGACAGCCCAACGACGCAGTGAAACATGTCAAAGTCATGCTCAAAGTCAAGCACACAGGGTCAAGGTCATGGGCAGAGGGGGCTCTCGCCGAGGCAGGACTCGGTTTAGGGGTCCCTTATCCCCCTCTCCAAGTACAGAAAAAGGGTTCCACCTTGTGCCAGTAGGAGTCACTAACAGGGCCATGCCTATGCTGATGGGGTGGGATAGGGGCAGTTTCAGTACCCCCACTACACCGAATGAGACTGAGGTGGTACCTGCCCTTGAGCCCACATCTTGCCAGCAGCAGAGCCACATCCATGGCAGCTGCCGTGACTCTGAAAATACACAGCCATTCTGCCTCCCCCTTTACCTCCCGTGGGCCGCAGCGAGAGCCACATGTGCTCACTCACTTGGAACCTGTGCACCAGCTCCAGGGACTGGCTATCATTCTGGTCAGCTTCGAGGATGACATCAGTCAGCTTGTGGATGATGACATCCAGAGGTCCCTGCTCCTCAATCGGCCGGTTGAGGTTCAGCTGTAAGACAGGAAGACAGAAAAGGGGCTGTTCAACACCTGTGTCTATGGCCTGTTCTGCTGCCATGGGCATGCCCCAGAGGACCCTGGGGCCCCTCTGCAGTACTCTGGAGGGGCCAGAGGAGGGCTGACACTCATGTGAAACAGATGGGACCAGCCTCTGAGACCTGTAGCTCTCCACAAATCCTCGAGGGCAGGCCCCATACCACTGGGGATGCAGATGGACACAAAAGGAGTTCAGGGACCAAATATCTACGGGCCAAGCAAGGGATGCCGGGAAAGGACATATGGAGTGAACTTAGGAAATGAGAGCTCAGAGAGGCTGAGCAAGACAATGAGCGCCACACAGGTGGGTCAGAACTGGGCCCTATGCACACTCTTCAATGAACTCCATAAGCGTCATCAAAGCTGAGGTCTTGGTGAATCCAGGAACTGCCACCTGGAGAGACCAGCACTTGCACGCACCAATCTGGACTGTCAGGAAAAGTGAGGGTGCAGGGCGGTCTGCAGTCTGTTGGCCCTGCTCCCTGCTCTGCTGAGGAATGTTTGCTTTTTCAAGAGCAGGAGGCTGGAAAGATCAGACCCCAAGGGACCTGAGCCTGCAGCTGACAGACAGTCATTCACCTGCTCTCATGACAGATGCCCCGCTGACAGCCATGCAGCCTGACACCATACTGCCTAACCTGCCAGGTGTCTGCCACCTAGCATGCGACCACTGCCAACTGCAAGGCCAGCTCCGCCAAGGCAGTGGCACCAACCCAGCACCTGGCTGACCTCCCCACATGACCTCAGCAGAGGCCACAGAAGGCCCTGAGCCCCACCTTCCTCCAACCCCCAGGATCCAAGGCTGGCTATTCTAAGTTACCACTAGATACCACAGAACAGCTACAAGGATGCTTGGAGGAGGCAACATGCTCAAAGCTTGCGTGAATTTGCTTCATTTTATTTAACAACCACTATGATGTCATTTTACAAATGAGGAAATTAGAGGATAGAGACTTTTAAAATTTCACAACAATAAAAAAACTTCACAACAGGAAAGCAGTGGTGCTCGGATGCAAATGCAGATCTAAAGTGGTGCTGGTTCTGTAATTCCAGCACTTTGGGAGGTGGAGGAGAGGATTGTCTGAGCCCAGCAAGTTGAGGTTGCGGTAGCTATAAGTGTGCCACTGTACTACAGCCTGGGTGACAGAGAGAGACTCTGACTCCAATAAACAAACAAACAAATAAATAAATAAGTGGTGCTGGCCACCCAGCCCCTCCCCTAGTCCTCCAGGGTCACAACCACCTGGTTACCTTGTCGTCCTGCCAAGTCAGGCCAGCTGGAGGCACCTGGAGCAGAAGATGGGGGAGGAGAGAGGGAGAGCACATGCTCCCCCTGTCCTCACACCCAGCCCCCATCATATCCCCTCTCTCAAGACTGCCACAACCTCACAGTCCCAGGCACATTTCAGCACCTTTGTCCTGGGCTGAGGTGGGGATGCTTGCCACACACGCCAGCCCTGCCCTGTGTCTCTCACTAACTTCCCTGAACAGTCTTTACTAAACTCGCTTTCAGCCGAGCCCCTGGAATGTGCCACATCCCATTCTCCTCTTTCCCACTGTCCACCAGGAAAGATGTTAAGGGTTTCCCCTATTTAGAAAAGACATTCTTAGACCTCACAACAAGAAAATAATGAAGAATGTTCTTCCCATGGTGACCAGTCTGTGTGCAAAACAAAACCACACCAGGACAGGTCAGTCAGCCAGCAGTGGCCCAACTCTGGGGCTCCAGGATAGGGAAGGAGAGGGGCTCCCGAGACCTCCTGAGACGCGGGTACCTGCTCATCCTCAGGAGCTGGGGACAACTCTCTCACTGTACAGCTAACACTAAGGCCCAGGAAGGAAGAAAGACCAAGCAAGGTTGGCCATGCAGGGGAAAGGGGCCTCGCTGTGGCCTGGACAGGGGTTATGCAGCAATGCCCACATATCAGCCTCTACCAGCCAACCCCGGCGCATCATCCCCCTGCCTCGGTTTCTGCTCTGTTAGAAAAAGGGAAATGCAAGGCCCTATTCACAGATTCCACATTACATTCCCATCACAGAGAAGCAAAATTTGAAGGCAGGTGGAGAAGCTGGCGGGTAGTGGCACAGTGGCAGAGCACAGCAGGCTCTCAAGGGAAGCTGGACACAGCCCTGCATCTGCTTAAGCCTGAGGCTCCAGTGTGAGGTTCCACAAACAAGAGGCCAGCATTCTCAGACCTCTCAACAGCTGCCAATGGGGAGGAAACCCAGTCAAGGAGTCACCCACACCACCACCCATGTCTGAAGAGCTCTCTGGGTCTCTCTGCAGCATGGGGGTCAGAATCAGCCCAAGAGGAGCCAGGGGACACCCAGGCATCTGCATCTGACTTGGGTGAGGCCTGTAGATGTGACAACCCGGGGCTGTTTGGAAAAAAAGTTCTCTGCATCCCCGGCTGCTCCGCCGAAGGTAAACAGTTGAGTCCTGGAAACTGGCCACCTTCCTCTGTGTATTCTCCAGGCATGTTATGCCAGCAAAGCCCGTTCACAAGAACAGAACTCAGAACACACAACAGGCCTGGATCTTGCAGCATGGCTGCCTCTTTAGCAGCTGAGGCTTTGAAGTCTCCTCAACACTGTTTCCTCAGGGGCCAGACATGTTACCATCATCCTAAAGGGGTCTGTCCCCTAACATAACTCAGAGAGGTTTCAGTTTCTCCAATGGTGAGAAAAGAGGGGAAGGGCCCTCAGATGCAGCCCACAGAAAGCTCTGGGGACATCGGAGGAAAAAGGGCTGACCCGAGACTAGGACAACCACAGGAGGGAACACCACAGATGAAGGGAACCCAAAGAGGAGGTGACACCACAGAGGAGGGGACACCACACAGAGAAGGGGACACCACACAGAGAAGGGGACATCACAGAGGGGACACCACAAAGAGGAGGGGACACTACAGAGACTGGGACACCACACAGAGGAGGAGACATCAAGAGGAGGGGGACACCACAGGGGTACACTACACAGAGGAGGGGACACCACACACAGGGGGAAACATCACAGAAGAGGAGACACCACAGAGGAGAGGACACCACACAAAGAAGGGGACAGCACAGAGGAGGGAACACCACAGAGAAGGGGACACCACATGGGGGGGGAGGGACAGCACAGAAGAGGGAACACCACAGAGAGGGGACAGCACAGAGGAAGACACAACTGAGGAGGAGACACAACAGAGGTGGGGACATCAAAAAGAAAGGAACACCACAAAGGAGGGGAGACCACAGAGGAGGGGACACCACAGAGAAGCTGATGCCACAGAGTAGAGGACGCCACGGAGGAGGGGTCACTACAGAGGGCGGATACCGCAGAGGAGGGGAACGCGACAGAGGCATGATTTCACAGATAGCATGGGGTGGGGACTCGGGCCTAAGTGAGCATGTCAAAATATCTGTTTTCCTGATCACACTCTGCCCCCAGAAGAGAGAACCTTCCCAGGGACTCCTGCTGCCCCTGGAGGAAGGGGTCTGATGTGTTACTCTCGGCAAGAGCCAGGGTTTCTCAATGAAAGGCGAAGGTGCGAGGCAACCTGTAAACTGTTGGGCCCTGCTCCCTGCTCCGCTGTCGCCGGAGGAGGGCAGTGGGCACTCCATTTCCAAGTCCCGCCACCCTGTGGGGCCCATGCTGGATCCGTTCTGTGCGGCGCCCGGAGTTCAGAATTCAGAGGAAACAAGGGGCCACTGTTTTCCTTAGGGACGAGGTGGGGGCAGGGCTGGGGGAGATGCGACAAAGGCCTGCAAACTCCAGTGGCCCAAGAGTTTCTTCAGCTTCTAAAATGATTAACCCAGTTGTGCCCAGCCAAGTCACCAAGCTGAGCTAGGCCTGACACCAACCCCACCTCCCCCAGTGCCTGGACCCAGGAGAGGGTGCTCGAGGCAGAGAAGACCAGGACCCATCCCAGCTCAGGTCACTTGACTATCCTCAGTTCCCCCATTCGTCAAGTGAGGGTGTGAATAGCTCTTCCCTAACCCACACAGGTTCAACCTAAAAAAGTTCAACTTTTTCTTACACTCTCACCCTACACTGCTCAAGCAGGAAGAATCCATGGCCTCTGCTCTCTCCAAGTCCCTCCAGCACTGCTCCATTGCTTGCCCACTGTCTCCACAGGACTCTCCCCCCATACTGGGCTGCTCTTCCCCTCTGGCCCTCAGAGTCCTGGGTTGCAGAATGCACAGTGCTCACAGAGGCCACAGCCCAACAAAACCCACCACCTTGAACAGCAGCACAGGCTACAACCCCCAGGCCCAAGAGCTACAACTGAAGCTGGAGTAGAAGTTGGACAGGCATAAGGACAGGCTCGTATGGCCACCACCCTCTCAGAACCTCAGTTTCCTCACCTTTAAGGCAAGAAGCCTCATGATCCAGCACCAGCACCCGCTCTGGCATACTCACTCAGTGCTGGGCTCTGTGCTAGGTGCTTCACAGCACAGACTCATCAATACTCATAACGGTCTAGATGAGGACGAGGAAAGAGGACTCATGTGGCTGAGTTAACATGCCATGGTCTCGCAGCTTCACACTCATCCTCACAGACCCCAGCTCACAAGCACAAGGCATCGAAAACATCAGCCATCACACTTCCACACTTACTATTCATATTGTTACTGACCAGTGGAAACTCCTGAGACTCTGTCAATATGAGCTCAAGAATAGGCCAGGATCTGAATTTTGCAAAGCTTGGGCCACTTGTCTTGGCTCACAGAGACTCCACTACATGTCCATGGCTACACTAATACTTACTGCCCTCATTAATCATGAACATCAGCCATTACAAAGTCCTCACGTGCAGCCATGTGCTGGGTTCACAAGCACTGACCACATAGGGTACAGATGAGGACACCTGGGATGCCAGCTCAGGAAACAAGCAGCTAGCCAAAGTCACGTTGGCCAGGGAGGCTCACTAAAGCCCTAAGGACATAGCACAGTCTGGTCTATCCTTGCAGATAAAACAGGGGCCTCCCACCCCAAGTTTTTCTCTTTTCATTGGTTTCAACAAAGGAATATGGAAGGGAAGGGAAACAGAGAAGAAAAGCAGATTGAAGCAAATGGGCCCTGACAAGAAAGGGGCTAAGTAACATGCCCTAGGTCATGATTTTTCTGTGCATGGAAATCCAGATCGCTCCTGCAGAGCCAGAAGCTAAGCTGTACTCCGAAGGGCATCCTAGTGCCCAGGTTTTGCTTTCCTTCCATTCCCCTCCTCCCCGATTCTTCCCTATGAATCAGACAAGATGCTGAAATAAAGGTGGGAGGTTAGCCGGGCTCGGTGGCTCAGCCTGTAATCCCGCGCCTTTGGGAGGCTGAGGTGAGTGGATTACCCTAGCCCGCGGGTTCGAGACCCACCTGGGCAGCGAGACCTCATCTCTACAATAAATCAAAAAATCAGCTGGGTGTGGTAGCGCATGCCTGTAATTCCGGCTACTTGGAAGGCTGAGGCGGAAGGATTGCTGGAACCCAGCAGGTCGAGGCTGCAGTGGCCGGGAGCGGCCACTGCACTACAGTCCGGGCGACAGAGTGAGACTCCAACTCAAAAAAAAAAAAAAGGTGGGAGGCTGAAGGCTGGCTCAGCCTCTGTGCTCTCCACAGACCTGAGGCCCTGGCACAGAACCAAGTTCAAAGGCCTGGCCAAGCAGAAGCAGGTCTCTGCAGGAGATGTCGGCTCTGGGTATCTCAAGGACAGATTTCACTAAAACTTGGCTTCAGAGGGCTCTGTGCCAGAGGTGTGCTTTCTAATGAGTCTGATTCCTACAGCAACATGGGGAAAGAAGACGAGGCTTTTCCCTGGCAAGAGCAGCTCTCACTTTCAACCAAGCACCAAGTGTCCCTCAGAGAGGTCAAGAGCTGGCCGTCACTGGGGTTGCCACCAGGACAAGCAGAGTGGGCCAAGGGTGGCACTGGTAACCCCAGCAGCCTCTGTTCCAGACTGGGAGGGAAGCTGTCACAAACGCTCCCTGACCTGCTTCCCCCAATGTCTCAGCAGTTGGTTTCCAGTTACCATAGTAATAGGAAGAAACAGCAAGCTGGCAAAGGCTAGCGAGTCGATCACCTTTCACCCCACATGATGAAGGTCAGACAACCAAATAGCCTAAGGATAGTAGAACCGTGTCGCTCCAAAGTTCTGAGGATGTGCAAATTGGCTCTGCTTCCACAAGGCAGAACACTTGTACTGCTCAGCAAGTACGGCTCCTGAGAACAGGACTGTCTCTTGGGAGCTAAGGAAACCAAGCCTGCACCAGTGCCAGAAAGCCGGTCCAGTGAGGTGAAGGGGATATACCCACCCACACCCCAGCCCAGCAAGCCTGCACCTGGGATGCCAGCTCAGGAAACAAGCAGCTGGTCAAAGCCACGTTGGCCAGGGAGGCTCACTAAAGCCCTAAGGACATAGCACAGTCTGGTCTATCCTCACAGATAAAACAGGAGTCCCCCACTCCAAGTTTTTCTCTTTTCATTGGTTTCAACAAAGGAATATGGAAGGGAAGGGAAACAGAAAAGAAAAGCAAATTGAAGCAAATGGGCCCTGACAAATAAATGCAAGGTTGAGAATGGGGCTTTAATGGGGCTTTATGGGGAATTACTTTAAGTTATAGTTCAATATTTGGATGAAGGCAAGGAACAGGGATTTATCCTGTAAGGGGAAAAGTATGTGCCCAATCCCTTAGGATTAGAAAGCAGGAACCCTGAACTGAGCCATGCCATGAATTGGCTCTTTTCCAGCATCCTAGAAAAGCCTGCCTAGTTGTCCCCTAAATCTGACAGATTAGCCCTAGATTCCATGTGTCCTGGCCAAGTGGCTGCTTCATATCTGGCATTGTTCGCAGTGGCACCCAAGAGTCCCGAGTCAGAGCCAAGGGGACCTGGATCATCCCTTGGTCTCCAGGCACGAGTCTAGTCCTGTTCTGGGGGAAAGTACAAATCATAGACTGGTAGAAAAAGAAGGAAAAGGAACATGAAGGCTGGAAGATCTGAACCCATAAGGAGGAGGGTGTGTAGCAAAACCTGACCGCACTGAGTGTGTGTGTGTGTGTGTGTGTGTGTGTGTGCGTGCATGCATTAAGCAGGTTGGCAAAGGTCCCATGTGCTACTCTCCCGTGGCCAGGCCTGGAGGAATTGACTTGCACAGCCCTCTTGCCCACACACTCCAATTGCCATACAGACCACTTCACTTCTGCCTGAGCCACCCCTCCCCAGGCAGAAGGCTACACAGGTCCAAGGGCAGGGGCAGAGTCTCTGCTGTGAGCCCAGGGGACAGTCCTCCCTGTACCTCCCAAGGTTGCTTCTTCACTTGCAAAGAGGGAGTGAAGAAACATCCGTCCCACAGTTACCACTGCCTACAAAATGGAAGTGAAGAAACATCCGTCCTATAGTCACCACTGCCTGCAAAATGGGGGTGAAGAAACATCCATCCCAGTCATCAGGAGCACAAACCCAGGAACACATATTAGGCACCTCCCCCTCCGAGAACACAGCTGGGCCACATTGCACAGATGTAAGCAAATAGGACTTTCTTCCTCACTAGGGTTGAGTTTTCTCTGGTCTCAGTATACTCCCTCCTTGCCTTCTTTGGCTCACCATGGGTATGATCCTAACAGCCAGCTCTGCCAGAACTACCAGGACCCTCACCAAATCCCGGGTGCCCATTGAGCAATGATATCGCTCGTTCACCTGATCTCTACATCCTTGGGAGGCAGGGAAAGTTGTCACCATCTTGCAGATGAGGCAAGCAAGGTTCTTGGAGGCAAAATCACTGAACTAAATAAGCTTGTATGACCTGTAAGTGGAAGAGATGGCCATCCCCCATACCCTAGGTCCCTGTGGCTGAGGACACGAGTTTCCACACCCTCTGCTTTCATTAGGAAGGAGAGAGGTCTGACAGCCTTCCCGGAACTGAGGGAGTGGGGCTGGAACAGCTGTAATGTGGTCCAAGGTAGGATCTGTCTGGGAGCTTCATGGGCACAAGATTCCCACCCCAATCCACTGCAGCTCCAGGAGAAGAGAGCGACTCTGAAGTCCTCACCCAGAATGCCACCTCCTGAAAGCACCTGTGTTGGGAGCTTAGTAAGCAAGGGGGCATCACTGAGCAAGTCTGGGTCTGGAACCCAGGTCCTCCTGGCCTACCTGCTGCCAACACTGCATACCATGGTCAGCTCCGTGGAAGCCCTCCCAGCATAGTGCCAGCACCCAGAAAACATGGCAGCAGCAGGGTTGTGGGACAAGGGCGCCCGCATGTGTAGGGAGAAGGCCAGCCTGGCATCCCCACACTGCTCTCTCTTCACGTGACTCTGGTGGAAAATCTGTGCTTTTCTGTAATTCAAATGTATCAATATTTTCATTTTTTGATTCATCATTCCCAAGATTATTTTTTAAGTCATCCCATGTTTTTTTCAAGTATTTTTGCATTTTCAACTTTTATAATTATTTGATCCATCTGGAGTTTATTTTGGTGGAGGATATGAAGTATGTATCTGTGTATTTCCTTCCAGATGGACACTCAGTTGTCTCAACACCATTTATTTATCCATCTTTCCCACTATTTTCAAATGTTGCTGTTTCCACAACTCCCACACTTATTTTGGTCTCTTTTTGAACTCTCCATTAATTTGTCTTGTACCAGTGCCACGCTAGTTTTGTTTTCTTTTTTCCACATTGTTTTAATTACAATAGTTTTGTGATACAGTTTAATACCTAGAAAAGCCAGTCCCCTTTTTCATAATTCCCTGACCAGTCATGCTCAGTTAATTTTTCTACACACCCTAACAACAGGACTGAGACTGGGAATGAGTGGCACTTATGGATCAACTTAGGGAAAATCCAGGGTGTGAGGCAGAATCTTCTTGACCAGAAACACGACATGTTAGATTTACAGCGTATACGATAAATGTTGAATTTCTTGCATCTATAACAAGGTCCCAAAATTTTATTTTTTAAAAAGGCAACCTAACACAATAGAAACACGAACAAAAGATATGTCTAGACGTTAAGAGATATTGGGGCAGTCTGTTATGGCAGCATCATTCAGCCTATGCAGACAAGCCCACCCAGCCAGGACACTCTCCAGGGCATTCTTCCCTATATGTGTCAGCCCAAGGAGGGCCTTAGGATTCAGGCCTCGGGTGCTGATGCAATGCAGGGGGGCAGGTAGGCATTACCCAAACCCGGGCCTTTCCTCAATCATGGTCTCTCACCCTCACAACAGAGCAAAAGGCACCTCCTCTCCAGCATTCGACCAGACAGTGCTGGTACAGCCTCAGCACTGAGTGACCCAGAACACACCTCCAACAGACACCCTCCTGAGCAGGGTGGCAGCTCTTGCTCCCCTTGAATCTCACCAGCCACAGTTCCTATTGGATCCTCTACCTCTAACGCCATACAGTAACTGCCCCCAAGGGTCAGGTCTGACAAGTCTGAGCACTCAGGTCCTAGGCATGAAGTCAGGTGCTACTGCCCCCACGGAGAACACTTTGTTGAATCCGTGGTGTCACTGGCTTCAGAGGTGAGGACAGAGTTGAGAACAAAGAGGCTGACACGACTGGAGAGTACAGAAAAAGAATTTTCCTTGACCTCTGCCTGTGCCCCTTGCTGAGGGGCCATCCTGTTCCTCCCTGTGGCCCATGTGGCCCCAGCACAGCGCCCAGCTGGGCCAGGGACCAGTAAGCACATACTGAAGTGATTCCCTGAGGCTGGAGACTAATTTTATCTGCCCACCCATACATTGTTTACTGGGTACTTACACAACCACCCCTCCAAGTAAGTGTTACCCCATCATGCACTAAGAAAACAAAGACACAGTGATCAGGTAACTCACAAAAGGCCACTGTAAGGTGCAGGTCTTTGTGTTCTGATCACAAACTCCTACACCCTCCCCACAGCTACCACCCCACCTGGACCCTCACAGCCCCGAGCTTAGGGACACTGCTGTTGGACCCAGGGCAGGGGTGCTCCTCGGGGCTCACTGGAGAATCTCCCAGTCTAAGAACTCAGCAGAAGTTCCACGTTGCCCCAGGAATAAGCCCTGGATGCCACAGGCTGGCAAGGTGAGAAAAATGAAGGTGTCTCTGAACAAGAGAGTAAGCTGCCCTACCCCAGGATGTACACCTCACAAGGGGACACATGGGCCACAGGGCACTGTAGAGGCTTCATGGCAACCATGTTCTCAACCACACGGAAAGGCATGATCCCGGGGCCACAGAAGCCATGGCTCCAACAAGAGGCATGCAAGGGCCACTCTGACCACCCCACAGCTTCCTGAGCCCAACTCATACTCCGAAACAGACCACCAGTATTGTGAAGGCCCCAGCCTCTGTGGGTCCTCCAAGAGCCAAGCATAATGAGGATCAGGCAGTCTCCAGATGCCCACCCTCCAGGCCCAAGAGGTGAATGAGAAAAGGGCAGCAGAGGGGCGATGGGCAGTCCCGACAGAAGGGCCCAAGGCTGGACGCGCAGGGGTTAGGTGTGGAGTTCTATCTTAGCTCCCAGCCAGGTGCATTCACAGGACTCTTCCCCAGGTGCCCTGTCTCTCTGCATCCCCAGAGGACGTCAGATTGAGGGCAGACTAAGACTGGCCCTACATCCCTCCCAGACGATAACCTTGAAGTGGGGCCTAGTGACCCACATGTGGGGACAGAGAGTACAAGAGCAGTACATGCATTTACATCCCATAGGACTGACCGGAGAATGTGCAAGAAAAAAGTAAGGAGATGTGCCCATGTGATGAGCTCCAAAACCACTACGGACGCAGTGACAGCAACCTTCTCACTCCACCCATACCCACAATGTATATCAGCAAAAGCACAGCCACTTTATGACCCGCACACGAGAGCCTGTCCTGTATTCTACCCTAGCCTTCGGGAAATCTCCACTCGGGTGAGTGACCACAGGGAGAGCAACAGCACTTGCTCCGAGGTTATCTTTACTCATTCATTCAATAGTTATCACGAGTGGACAAAACCTTCTCTCGTGCAAGTGATGGGGACTCCAGTGTGTCATTCATATGAGTGACGAGGACAACACTGTTTACTTCGGGGCTGTCTTCGCTCATGTGGGTGGAGACAACACTGCTTGCTCCAGGGCTGTCTTCACTCATTCATTCATTCATTCATTCAGTAGTTATCACAAGTGGATGAAATCTCCACTCATGTGAGTGACAGGGACAACAATGCTGCTCCGGGGCTGTCTTCACTCATTCGTTCATTCATTCATTCAGTAGTTATCACAAGTGGATGAAATCTCCACTCATGTGAGTGACAGAGACAACAGTGCTTGCTCCAGGGTTGTCTTCACTCCTTCAGTAGTTATCATGAATGGACAAAACCTCCACTCGTGTGAGTGCTGATGGGGAGGACAACACTGCTTGCTCCAGGCATGTCTTCACTCACTCATTCATTCAGTAGTTGTGGTGACTGGACAAAATCTGGCTGTCTTCACTCATCCATTCACTCATTAGTTCAATTAGTGATTGTGAGTGGACACATTTACACCTTCAGGTGACACCTGGGGAAGACACAGGTGTCACTGAAGGTGACAAGGACTGTCAAGCTCCTGTTCTCAGACCACACCCACACCCTAGTATGGGAGACAAATAAATGTCGAGCAAGTACAGAGTCTGCATGTGGGTGACAGGAAGGGGTACCCATAAGAGAGGCCTTGCTGTGGACTTCACTGTGTCCCCAAAAGCAATATGTTGTGGTCCTAGCCCCCAATACCTCAATATGTGACCTTATTTGGAAATGGGATATTGCAGATGGAATTAAGATAAGGTCACACAGGAGTAGGGTGGCCCTAACGCAAGCATGACCAGTGTCCTCGTGAAAAGGGGAGGTCTGGACACAGACACACACCACACGAAGATGAAGGCAGCGATCAGGGCAAGGCCTCCACATCCCGAGGAACCAAAGATAACAGCCAAGCCCCGAAGCTGGGGGAGGGGCCTGGGGCAGATGCCCCTCACAGCCTCAGGAGGACCAGCCCTGCTGACATTGCACCCTCCAGCTTCTTGCCTCCAGAACTGAGATGATGAATTGTTGTTTAAGTTGCCCAGTTTGTAGGACCCTGGTACAGTGGCCCTAGCAAATCTTGGCCTCTCCAGGGAAGGCCTAAACAAGAGGGTCCCAGGAGATGTGGGGCAGCATGTTCTAAACAAAGAAGGCAAGTATAGAGGCCAGAAGTGAAAAAGCCAGTGTGGGTGCAGGGGTGGGGGATGAGGGGCATGGTGAGGAGTCAGTGTCCTGGGTGAGGGGAAACCAGTGTAGGTGCAAAGGTGGTGGGGCGTGGTTAGGAGTTAGTATCCTAGGGAGAGGGGAAGTCAGTGTGGGTGCAGAGTTGGGTACAGTATGGTGAGAAGTCATTGTCCCGGTGGGGAGCCAGTGTGGGTGCAGGGGTGGGGGCTTATGGGGGGACATGGTTAACAGTCAGTGTCCCCGGGGAGAGGACGGACTTGTTAAGGAGTCAGTGTCCCAGGCAGGGGAGCCAGTGAAGGGCCTGGAGCAGGGGAGTTAGATGCTCCTGATTCCTGGAGGTTACACAAGTTAACAGGTGTAAGGTGTTGGCATCTCTCCTGGCACATGTGTGAGCACTTAACATGGCAGTTGTGGAATGAGGGGTTTAGGTGTGAACATCAGAAACCAGGACGCTTTGAAGAGAGCAGCAGCTGGGAGTCAGAAGCCTGGTGCTGATGCCCCGATGGGCTTGGAGCCAGCATTTTTTTAATGTCTGGAACCTAGGGGTCTTTAAGATGCAGGCCGTAGAGTAGGTAGTAAGTGAACAGCCCCCGCCCCCAGCTGGGACCCCTACTTCATGTTCCAAAATTTCTCCCTGCACATCCTGGTTCCCTGCCTGGGATGTTTGTTGCTGCTGACAACAAAAAACATATCTCAATGTTTCCTATGTCTGTGTTCCTCCCAAAACGGCAACAAGTGCCTAAGAATTCTCCAAGCCAAAAATACTCCCTGTGCACCCTTCTTAACAACTAGGAAGGGAAACTTGGAGTCAGATTTCCACAAGGCTGCATGGATTATTTTTCAAGCCCTGAAGCTCTTCATATATTCACTTCTTTCCATTCCAAAGAGAGCATTTCTTAAGGCAGTTTCCAAACTGGTATTTGATATAATATTAATGAAGGAGTATTAAAAAACTTAAAACGTTGCATGTCTTTTTCATGTTCAGGACCCAAAATCAGTTGCAAAGATGTTGGGGTGTGTCAAGCAAACGGGAGCTTTACTGTAGGACTTCTCTGGTACTTTAAGATGCTCATATGCACTGGAGATTGGCAGAGGGACAGACACTGACACTGAAATTCTTTCCTATTCACTTGGAGGAAGCCCAGAGAATAATGCCCGGTCACAGAAACTTAAGAGCAGACCAACACAACACGGCACATGCCTTTCTGGGAGGGGTGCTCCATGTCCTTGACTTCTGATTAGCCACATCCTAGAGGATGCGTGTCCAGAGGCTTGCGACCTTGCTAAGTTGCTAAGACCCACAATGGGCAACCATATCCTGCAGGCTGCAATGTTCTCTACAGTCTGAGCAGCGGCTTTGAAGCCCACGGTGGTGGGGGGCAAAGGACAGCAAGTTGTGCACCCTGCACAGCCAGCCCTTCACCCTGGGGTGGGGCCTGGGGCCTTCAGCAAAGGCCTAGTGGGCTTCACCTCCCTGGCAGCAGTGAGTTGCTGAGGCATCGATCCAGAGAAGTCCATAGCAAAAGCAGATCTGTGCCAATGCCTTGCACAGGCCCAAGAAAGGCGTGGGCAGGGCTTCTCCCGGAGTCCCCAAGTGATAGCCACACACTCAAACCCCACTGGGTCCCAGGTTCTGCTCAGAGCCTGGGAGTAGATGTCACTTATTATTCCTGTAATCCTATAGGTGAAAGTGGGACCCAAGGGCCATCTCCACCAGGCCTGGAAGAAGCAAGGACAGGATTCAGGAAGGCTTCCTGCAATGGGTGACTCCAGGTTAAACTAACTGTGAAGAAATGGCTGCAGAACCCATGCACCCTGAATTCCTCAACTGCAACTGGGAGGAGGAGGAGAGCAGTTGTCAATGTGTGGGGCTACCCTGCTTGGCTGCTACTGTTCTTCCCCAGAGTCACACTGCAGCTGACCTTCGACACGCCACAGCACTGCCTCTGGGCCTGGCCTATGCTGGGCAAGGGCATCAGAACCAGGGTCTAGAGAGAGAAAAATGGATGTGTAATCAGTAAACAGGGGCCACCCAGGCGTGAGGCCATAGGATCGGGGCTCCTTGTACAGGTAGCCACAGAAAGCAAGCTCCCCATGGGCCATGGAGCCTGGTTACATGAAGAGGCAGGTCAGATAGGAGGTAAGAGGGGCATGTCTGAGAACAAGAAGGGAGGTAGAGGGAAACTAGAGAGACACATCCCCCAGGTTCCCAGGGCTCTGGGAACCAGGGCTGTCCTGGAAGAGAAAGGGCGCATGAACGGGTGTATGTGTGTGTGCACACGTGTGTGTGGCAGGGCAGAGGAGGGCTTGTGGGCAGTACGAATAAATCGCAAGAGGTCTACAGAGGACAGTAATGAGGGGGAGGCAGAAAGGAAGCAGGATGACATAGCAGGGGCTGGGGACTACAGAGGGAGTGGGGCACACAGGACTGGGGGGGACCAGCCTGCAGCCTTTCTCCAACACCGGGAATGAGGGTGAGTGCTGAGGCAAAGTCCCAGTACCCCCTACCCAAAGTGCGGCTCCTCCTAACCCCAACCCTGACGCCTTCCTGCCCCTCCCCAGCACCCATCCCCAGCATACCAGACTGGGAGATGGCATCAGTCACATAACACCTGCAGCAAACAGGGGTTCCCGGGGCAACCACCCTTTCTCCCTCTGCAGGAGCTGGAAGACACTCCGGAAACCCATTCCAACCCAAGGCAAAGGCTCCGGACTCCGTGGGATGAAAAAAGACCCTGGAGTTTCTTGATTCTGACCCAGAAAACTTCCTTCTGGGGATCCAACAGGCCTCCTCAGGGGGCAACTTGAGTCCCTCTGCCCAGTCCACACCTTTCCTCATTGATTTGTGTGCTCTTCTGGAGCCTTCCCCAGGAATGGGAACCAGAGGTGGGCTCCGACACGGCTGACCATCCTCGTTGGGATGACCTGTCTGCCTCGGTGCCTGCTGAAGGGCAGTGATGGTTTGAGTCACCTGGGTACCCCTATGACCTCACACGTCCTTTGTGAGAGGGACTCGGTCAATGTCTGTGGCTGGCTGAATGGACACATGATGACCCTCAAGCAAGGGTCAGGTCAGACACCGAGAGGATCCACAGCAGTGAACCTCCTGCGGTGGTGGATGAGGCATACCGGCAGCAGACATGGCTGTGTGGCTCAGCACACATGGACTTTGGGCAGCACCAGTGCCCAGGGCCCACGCCCTGTGTGCTCCTGCACCCTTGCCCCAGGCTTCAGTGGCCCCTCTATCCTGAGGTCGTGCCCCCCCAGCACACTCCCACCTCTTAGGCCTGGTGGCCTGCCCTTGCCCGGCCACCCTAGGCAGCACTGAGGGGCCCCTGGGCACCCGCAGCCCAGAGGCCAGTCCCAGGGTGAGGACCCTCCTCTTTCTTTGGCCCCCTCCCCTCCACTGGGCTCCAGAGACTCCAGAACAATGGCCTGCTCTCCCTTCCCACCATCCCCCCAAAACAGATGAGCTAATTTGGGCTCTCACCCCCCAAGGCTGCTGGTAAGACCCTATCCTCACTCTGCAGACATTTACTCAACACACAGAAACCAAGCGTTCCTGATGTCACACCAGTCAGTAGCCTTTCTCTAACACCAGAGGAGTTCCAGGACAATGGGGAGCATCGTCTGGGACAGGTGATGCAGTCATCAGGGCAGGGAATACTCTCTAGGGGTAGGCACCATTACCATTGGGGCAGGGAGCACCTGGGCACCAGGGAGCACCCTCCAGGGACAGACACTGCAGCTGTTGGGGCAGGGATATTCAGGACAACAGGGAGCACCAGGGCAATAAGGAGCACCCTCCAGGAACAGGCACCATGACCATCAGGGCAGGGAGCACCAGGACAATGAGGAGCATCCTCCAGGAGCAGGCACCACAGCTGTCAGGAGAGGAAGCACCAGGTCAACAGGGAGCATCCTCCAGGTGCAGGCACTGTAGCCATCAGGGAAGGGAGTACCCACTAAGGACAGGTACCATGGCCATCAGAGCAGGGAGCATCCACACTCCAGAAGCAGGTACCACAGCCGAGGGGCAAGGAGCATCCTCTAGGAACAGGCACCATGGCCGTCAGGGCAGGGAGTACTCTCCAGAGACAGGCACCACAGTTGTCAAGGCAGGGAGTATCCTCTAGGGACAAGCACCACAGTTGTAGGGACAGGAAGTACCCTCCAACAGCAAACACTATGGTCGTCAGGACAGGGAGCACCAGGCGAACAGTGAACACCCTTTAGGGACAGGCACCACGTACATTGGGGTAGGGAGCACCCTCTAGAGACAGGCACCACAGTCATCAGGGCAGGGAGCACTTTCCAGGGGCAGGCACCATGACTGTTGGGGCAGGGAGCACCTGGGCAATAAGAAGCATCCTCCAGAGGCAGGCACCATGGCCATTGGGGCAGAGAGCACCTTCTAGGGACAGGCACCACAGCCATCTGGGCAGGGAGCACCCTACAGGGACAGGTATCACAGCTGTTGGGACAGGGAGCATCCTCCAAGGGTAGGTACCATGACTGTTGTGGCAGGGAACACCCTCAAGGGGCAGGCACCACAGGTGTGGGGGCAGGAAGTATCCTCCAGGGTCAGGTATCATGGCCATGGGGGCAGAGAGGGAAATAAAACAGAGGCTCTTCCCAAGTGACCCAAAGAGTGTGGCAGGCACACAAAGGCAGGCACAGATATTCAATCAGTGGTGAGAATCCAACTCAGAGGAGGCGGTGGGTAAGCTAAGACTTGAAGGTCCGTGAGCTGCCTCCCTACCCTCCTGTGGGTATGTGTGTCTGCACTCATACACAGGGAGCCCCAATCTGCCAGTGCAAACCAATGAGCTTTGGAAACTCTGCAGAGAAGCTGGAGGGTAGGAGGTCAACAGATGGTCACAGAGGCAGTGCTGCCTGGGAAATGGGACTGTCAGGAGTGAGGGGACTTGGGCAGCAAAAGCCTGCCTGACCTGACACTGGCAGACGGGAGGCAGCAGCCTCCAGGCACTGCGTAAGGCCCAGGATGGCAGTAGTCACAGCTGCCCAGTGGCCGATGCCCGGCAGCCTGCATCCAGCTGTCCAGCGCTCCTGGTACCAGGAGAAGGCAGAGGTGGGGTACAACAAACCTTGGTTAGCCCGTACAAAGCCTCCTTCCCCTGCAGCTACTGTTGCTTCCC
The DNA here is from genome assembly GCF_000164805.1 of Carlito syrichta. NCBI lineage: Eukaryota > Metazoa > Chordata > Mammalia > Primates > Tarsiidae > Carlito > Carlito syrichta. The sequence goes on from NW_007259456.1 coordinate 195,545, forward strand.
ACCAGAAATCAACTGCACCTGAGGCCCCACCAGGACCAGTGAGATCTGAGGCCCAGGGCCATGGATGGTGGGGCTGGACATTTTAGACAAGGCTGGTGGAGGGGGTGTGTGGGGCCCAGTGGCTGCCTCTTCCTAGTTTGACTTGAAAAGTAGATGAGGAAATTGAGATGTTTGCATTCCCACGGTGCATCCTCATAGAAGACAGAGACAGGCAGGAGGATGTACACTAAGCTAAAGGCCACTTCTAGGAGGGCCACAACAGCATCAGCTGAGGAGTCTGTGAAACCTACCCCCTCCCAGGAGCTCATGATTGGCAACACCAGAGCCCAGGGAGTGGAGGACACAGCCAGAGGGATGCTGTCCTCATCCTTCAGTGAGGGACTCGCCCTATGGCCACCAGCCCTACCCCAGGTGGCCACATGGCACTGTGGACTAAATGTCCAAAGGCACATGATCGGGGCTGCCAGAGTCTGCCTCTCTGTGACAGTCTGTAAAGAACCACAGACTCCTTGCCAAGACACCGAGAAAACAAATGAAAAAGTGGCAGGCTCTTTGCACTCATGGCTGCTTCCATGCCAGCCAATATCCCCAGTGGAACTTCCTCCAAGATGCCACAGGGATGCCCCTTCTGACCCTGTGGCTCTTGCCATTTGCTAGGGGTGGCCCCTGGCTCCCTGCACTGAGGTTCACCAGCTTTCTGAGCCCCACGCCCCTCATGACTCACTGGGCCCAGAACCATGGGGGACAGGCGAGAGTTCTCCTGCAGGAACATGGCCCCAATTCTCTGGGCTTCAGGATCATGACCAACAACCCACACAGCCTCCTCTCCCACACATCTCACTGCAGAGGGAGGGGCAGGGGACATGGCCCCCAGAAGTGAGAAATGCTAAGAAAAATCTCCAAAGCAGAGCAGGGAGGAACTGAGAGACACTGAAAGCTACCAAAATGGGAACCTACCTACATGCTGTCAGGGAGAAATCTCAAAGCTCAGTGCCTGTGACTGCCAGGGAGCAGGGAATGACAAAACACATGGAACCTCCTGGCCAGGGTCCACTCCTACCCCTCAACAATGCCCCTTTTCTCTTGGGCACTGACCCCCACTTTTCGGGGATCTGCTCTTGGAAGAGTCTGCAGGGCTGGGTGGCTGGACCAGAGTTGCCCTGGTGGGCTGCTCCCCCACTTCCTGGGTGGCTCCCACTCTAGGCCAGGCCAGTTCTCATTTCTGGGGGCCACACGGAAGCCCCTGAGTCACAGCAAGCCTCCCACCAACTCCCTGAGCCTGGGACAAAGCCTTGCATGGACAACCGGGCAGTGTGGACTGGAAAAGAGAAGATCGGAACTCCCTAACCCAGGACGTCAGAAACCCTGTCTGCTCATCATGTGTGCGTGTGTGTGTACATGCGTGCACGTGTCTGCCTGCCTTTCTTTCAAACAAATAGTCAAGGCCAAATTCACACTGACTTCTGATGAAAATTCAAAACTTAGTAAGAATTACTCAAGGGGTTTCAAGAAATATGAAGGTTGCGTCTGTGTGGGATTATGCAGCAACCACTGCCTGAAGACCCAGCTGAGCTTCAGGATCCAGCCTAACCGAGAGCCCCTGCTCACGTGAGCAGTCACCTACAAGGTCGGGCCACTTCACAACAGGAGCCCCCAACCCACCCCAGGGTTGGGAGCGTCCAGCAAGTGAGCATAGGGCTGAAGCTCAAGTTCAGCTTCCCAATGAGGTGTGGCCAGAATGCTCCAGACAGAGTGATGTCATGGGCCCAGCCCTGAGTGTGCCACAGCTGCCTCCTATGGTGGAGACGTGACGCAGATGTGTCAATGAAGTGGTGCAGCTTTAAAAATAAACTGCCCTCTTCCCTGATCAAGTTAACATATGCTCATCATAAGAAATGTTTATACTCCCAGTTACTTAATCACACCAAAAAATTAAGTTGATCTCAGGTATAACCCATAATGCTTGTTTTACACCCTCCAATATTTTAATATATATATATTTTTTGCTAAAATTGGAATTGCACTATACACACAGATTTGGATCCTGCTTTTGAATTAACATGCCACCATGAACATATTCCTAGGATATTACATAATCTTCTAAAGCACTATCATTAAAAGGCCAGTAGGGCACAATTTATTTACTTAGCTCCCCACCATTTAACATTTGGTTGTCTCTAATATACAACCATAAGTAACACAGAAAAAAAGATTAAATTACATTCACACACTCTCTTCCTTCTGAAGACAAAGAGGTAAGTTCCAAGCAACTAGCAAAAACATGCATCCAGTGGAAAATGGATTATGTAGGCATGCCAGAAAATGATATTCTGACAACTATGCCTAAAACCCGTGACCTATTTCTTGCTCAATTTTTCTCTGAACTGAATCCCAAAGATGTTCCATATTTGAAGTAAGGTCCTTACACCACAACCACCGATCCATGGACTACACCCACCTCTCACAGGAGCACCATGCCCGTACCATACAAGAGTCTGCCCCTTGCGCATGTCCCAGAAACACCCCCACCTCCTTCTTCTGCAGAGATTGTTTTCTCAACTACTCAGCCCAGAAGTTGCGATCTCATAGTTGGAGGCCGTTGATGAAACAAACACTTAGCAGGGACAGGGCTGGGCACTGGGATGAGGGAGAGCTCGGCCCAACAGAGCTTCAAGTCAAAGATGCAAAAACAGGTGGGTATTCCAACTGCATGTCCTGTTGGGCCTGCTGGGGCACTGGGGCTTGTGGGGTGACTCAGGCACTGGCTGTGGAATGACCGGGAGCTCAGGACACAAGGAGGACGCAGGGAGGAGCTCCCGGGCAGGAGGAGGAAATTACAGTCTCTTAAAGTCCAAACTCCTTCTCACCCAGTTCCTGCCAGCTCCCTCTGAGGCCACAGTCTGAGGGAAGCTTCAAAAACCTCCTGACATTGGTTCAAAATACCGACCCAGGATCAGCCACCTGGGCCACAGGGAGGGGTTCACAGCACACACAGGTGTAAAGCTGGAGTGAGAAGCAAAATAACTTGCCCCAGAAACAAAGCTCAAGCAGCCAGGATCCAAATCCACCTGAATATGAGGGGGGAGGGTGCAAGCGTTTCTGGATTCAGGTGATTCTGCAGGCAGGAAACACTCATGGGCACGCAGATAACAGCAGAGGAGAGATGCAAAGGCCCACAGTCCTCAGGGTCACTGTGGAAGGTATCTCAACACACAGGACTCAACCCAGCAGCCACTCTTCCCTTTGGGGCTATTTCCAAGAGGAAATTCCATGCACCTCTCAAGCGGGGGGGAAATGCCATCCTGGGCCTGAAGCAGCAGGGCAGCCTGCCCTGCATGGCCCCACCCGCCTCCAAGAACAAAGTGCACCAGCAGGAATGTGCACCAGGGTTTGGCCGGCCTCCTCCACTTGGCTGGGAGGAGGCTAATTCTTATCTGTGGCTTGATTAAACCAAGACAGGATTACCACAGTCTTTAAGTCCCAAGGCAGGGGGTGCTGTAATCAGAACCCTGTCCCAGGGGTACATTGTGCCCAGGCCATACCTCTCCTTGACCTCGTCGGAGGCAGGGCTGGTGTCATGCCAGGGCCCTGCCCATACCACACCCCCACCCCTCCTCTTCTGCCACCCTGAAGGCCCCAACGTGCCTACGGTTTCAGCTTCGGCTGTTCTGAGACCTTGGCTGCCTCCAAGGCCACTCCCCACTCATCATCCCAGCCCTGTATTCTCAGCAAACACAGAGCTTCTCCTGTCCCCAGAGTCCTAAAGTGCAGTCATTCTGGAATCGGGTGTGCGTGGCTAGGCCCTCATCTCTCCTCCTCTGACCTATCACCTGGAGAGGCCAGAGGCTGCTGAGAGTGCTGTGAGGAAGAGGCCTCAGAAGGAGATGGAGGATCACAGACTGCAGTGCCCACAGAGCAAATGTAAACCACGAGGCTGGCTGATGTGGGACAACAGGGAGTGGTGGGAACTGTGGACAACTGGTTTAAATGCTAGCAACTAATTCAAAGAAAGGAATGTAAATTCCCGTGTAGACCAAGCAAGCTGTGTGTGGCCGGGTACATCTGAGTCACCAGTGTGTCTGGCCCAACCCCACACACAAATGGGGACACTGAGGCCCAGCCACAAGGAAGGTCACTCCAGCAATTACTGAGAAAGTTCAGCATAAAAATTAACCCAGCCTGGGCACAGTGGCTCACACCTGAGATCCCAGCACTTTGGGAGACCAAGGTAGGAGAATCGCTTGAGCCCAAGAGTTTAAGGCCAGCCTGGGCAAAATAACGAGATCTCACCTCTACAAAAAAATTAAAAACAAAAAATTACCCAGGCTTGGTGGCACACACTTGTAGTCCCAGCTACTCAGGAGGCTGAGGCAGAAGAATTACCTGAGCACAGGAAGTCAAGGTTGTAGTAAGCCATGATCGTGCTACTACACTCCAGCCTGGGCAACAGAGTAAGACCCCAACTCAAAATGAAAAAAATTAACCTAAAGCCTAGGCCAGTGCTAAGTAAACACCATTGCCCACCTGCTTAGCTGTGCCACTGGCAAGTGACGCTGCACAAGGTTTGAAAACTCTGAGACTGATTATCAAGGACCAGGGACAAGCCACAGGGCCCCCCAGAGGACTGAGAGCTGGCCACACATGAGCTGGGAGTGATACACATAGCCAACGTGGTAGCTGACCCTCACCCAACTCTGTGGGGGCCGTAGAACTTGGAAGAGGTGAAGGACAGTGGCCCATGGACTCTAGCATGGTGGGTAGGAAGAAGTAAGAAAATCCACTGACACCATCACCAACCAGTATGGGCTACAGAGTCAGGGTTGTGGTCCCATGGGTAGATTTTAATGGGTTGGGGGGCCTTAAATGCCCTTTCTCCCCTGACCAGACAGGGCCCAGCCCCAAGGACCCCAGCCAGGGAAGGCTCCAAGATCCCAGGGCCTATCAGGTTGAGGAGAAAGGGACATTCAAGGCCCCACCCCAGTAAGATCTGTCATAAAGAACCCTGACTCACAGCCCAGGGTGCTGCCTTTCAGCTTGAGATGAAGTCTGCACCCAAATGTCCATGTTTGATGATGAGTCACCAGGCACCAGTGTCCTCGTACGCACAGGCACTGGGCATTGAGATGAAACCAAACCCGCAAGCCTCATCCCTCAGAAGAGGGCAGAGAGGCCAGTTACCGCCCGTGGCAAACCCTGGGTCCCTCTGTCCTTGCCTCCCACAATGTCGCAGAGGGTCAGTCCACATGGCCAGCCAGGAAACCACAGAGCCAAGTCAGCACAGTCTTTTAATTCATCTCCCACAGTGACCCCTTAGGCACTGCTGCAGACGAGGAGGCCTGGAGCGGGGCACACCTCCCCATGACAAAGACTCTCCAAGTGACCCCCAGGATGGGAAGACAAGTGGGAAGGGAATAGTGGGATTACCTAGGACACATTACAGCATTTAAAAACCTATAGAGACCAGGTGTGACACCGCACCTGTAGCCCCAGGTAATCAGGAGATTGAGGTGGGAGGATCACCTGAGCCCAGAGGTAGCGGTTGCCGTGCACTATGACTGCACCTGTGAACAGACACTGCACTCCAGCCAGGGTGACATAGTAAGAGGCTATCACAAACAAACAAACAAACAAACAAACCATACAATTAGAGACCCTGGCTTGCATGCAATACAGAGAACTGATTACAAGGACCAGTAATTAAAATTAAGCTACACTCTTGAATTAAGACTTTTTTTTTTTTACCGTTTCAGAACTAATTTCAGAAACCAGTCTCTAGTCTGGACAAACCCCAATCCACCTTGGGCCAGAACTACCAGAATACCTTCCATTGAACTGTCCTCCTGATCCACTCAAAAACCTTCAATGGCTTCCCAATGCCCCTAAATGAGGATGGGCACTGCCTCAGGATTCTTTTCCACACTCACGGCTTCCTGCCTAACAGAGCAACTCACAACTCTGGTCAGATGTGTCCACTCCTGGTCCTGAGCCTGGTCCCAAGCCCTGCCTGGCACAATACAGAGTCTAACTCCACCTCCATCTCCAACCCCCCACCCTCCACCCCCCACCTTCCATTCTTCTACAAATGACCCTGTGTGGTATGAAGCAACCAGGCCATATTCCCCCAACTTAACTCTCAGCATCTTGATCTCATCTTCAGAATGACCATCAGCTCAAACTGAGACTTTCTGTGGCCCACGCTCAGTATCTTGGGTATGTATAAACCTGCCAACAGGAAGTGAGTTGAAGGAAGTCTCACTCACTGAGCAGGCCATGGGCTGCTCCCATTTCCTACTTTGAGGAGGAGGAAACAGGTTCAGAGAAACAGCACTAACCCAGGGTTTCACGGTGGGGCACCAGGATCTGCTCCAGGTTGGCCTAGCTCAGGCTTCCACTCCCACACACCCACATGTGCTCCAGATCAAGGAAACTAGAAACCATAGCCCTGTCATCAGTGAGATAAGAACAGAACATAAGAAGTAGTAACTGGGTGGGATCCATGTGGCAGACTCTCCTATGAGCTCTGGGACTTCAAGACCTTCAGGCAGGTAGGGATGGCGAACAGCTTGGAGGGAAAAAAACAAATAAGCAAAAACATCTCCAAATGCATGGTTAATTGGAAAGCAAGGGCACAACCAGGGAACTGGTTACTTTTTCATGTCTCCGGGGACTGGATACTCCACCAATCTCCCACTCCACGACATTGCCATTCCCTCCCACAGCTCACAAACAAGCAGCAGTTTATCATTGTCAACGCTTGATGACTAAAAGCCCACCCAGGCTGTGGTCCCCAAGGACATATAGGCAAAGGCTACTGAGGCTCACTCCAGCCCAGAAATCACACAAGTCTCTTTGCTTCTGCTCTTTCCCTCCCCCTCCACCCCCCAACTGAACAAAGTCGGGCCACTCAGACCAAAGCTGGGCCCCATGGGGAGCTGGGTTGCTGGTGAACCACCACCATGGCTGTTTCCATCAGTCTTACAATGGTGGCCTGCCCACCACACAGCTTCCTTGGAGAAATTCTTTCCCCTACATTTAAGCCACGCAAGTCTGGGGGGTCAACCCATACTTACTTCAGGGTGAGCATGGGACACAGGCCTGGCCAGCTAGAACAGCAATTGTCCAGACCAAAGTGACTGGCTCAAGGAAGGTTCTGTGGCTTGAACAGTGTGTCCCCTAACAGATCAGTTTAAGACCTAACCTCGGTATCTATGAATATGACCTTTGCATATGTAATCAAGAGTCTTTGCAAATGTAATCAAGTTAAGACAAGGTCATTAGGGTGGACCATGATCCAATATAACCAGTCCTAAGAAGAGGAAGAAGCCATGTTGAGACACACATACCCAGGCAGAGGATGGCTATGTGGACATGGAGGCCAAGGAACGCTAGGGGCCCTTAGCTGCTGGAGGCAAGGAAGGACCCTCCCCAGAGGCCCCAGAGGGAGAACAGCCCTGACAGCACCCTCATTTCTAACTCCTGTTCCAGAATCAAGAAGTGTCTGTCCTTTTAAGCCACCCAGTTTATGGCAGCTTGTCACAGAGCCTGAGGAAACAATGCAGCAGGTATGTGACCCAAGCCAGACCAGCCAGAACCAACAGGCTTCCTGTGGCTACGAGGCTGACAGGACAAAGCTTCGGGCAAGCACGGCCACACAACCTGGCAAAAGTCCACCCAAAATAACTTGTGCCAGGAGCCTGAAAAATGAAGAATCTTGCTGATGGCAAGAATCTGAGTCCTTAATGCCTAAAACCTGCCACACCTACACCTTTGGACCTTCTGAGAGTTATGGACTAAAAAAATTCTACCTATTGACATTTCTGTGAGATTTTTCATTCATGTGTAAAACCTGCACCATACAACCTAAAAAGCCTTCAAGTTTTCTCATACATAAGGTATGATATGTTTTTTAACATATGTTCAAGCGATCATGATGCCAACAAGCATCCTCTTGGGCATCCACACTTTTCATATTAACATTAATGACACTTAGAACATCGGCATCCTTCTCTTTGGCAAGCAGCTTCAATCTTCAAAGTTTTGTTTCAATGATGGCCAGTCCTTACCCCTGGCAGCTCTGCAGATATTACTGATATTAAAGAATAACATAGTCCATTAGCCCCTTAAAGGCCCTAAAAAACCACTTTGTGTCTTCTAAGTTGACCCTGGGACGAAGTCAGTAAACACACAAGATTCACGTACCAAGGGTTTCCTATGGCAGGGCTCTTTGATAGGGACTGGACTAAGTGCCCTCAAGAAGCCCCCAGAGAAGCAGGAGAGAGGCCTAGACAGCTGCACTTGCAGAAAGAGATGAGAAGCCCGTGCGCAGAAAGAGATGAGAAGCCCGTGCACAGACCTGCAGTAGTTCAGAAGAGAAGGCAAGACAAGGGCAGAAGGGAATGCTAGCAGGTGATATCTGACTGGAGCAGAATGGGACCAGGGTGTGGAGAGGCACGAGACACAGTATTGGTGTCACTGGAGTCCGAGCTGGGGAGGTGCAGGAGGTTAGGGCTCAAAGCCCGTAGGACCAAGTTGGGAAGGGCCTCATAAACCACTCTCCAGAGCTTAAACTTTAACCTCAAGAGACTGAAAAGCAGAAAAGGCCTGGAGCAAGGGTCCAGATAGTTCCATGAAAGGTTGCGGGGTGTAGATGCATAAAGAGTGAGTCTAGAGGTAGGTATGCCAGCCAGAGGCTGGGCAATCATGGGTATGGAGCCTGGGTCTCAGGACAGAAGGATGAAGGTGAAAATGCATAAGGAAATGTGCAGGGAGCATCAATAGAACCCAGACGCTGAGGAGATGGGGGTGGAGGGACTGGCTGCTTGCATGGGAAACTGGGGTGGGGATACCTTCATGACCATCCAAGAAAACAGGAAGATAATCAGGTTGGAGGGAAAGGTGAGTCAAGTGACAAATCTTCTAGGCCTGCCAGGGGTGCGTGGGGCTGGGAAGCCCTGTGGCTGGGAAGCACCAGCCCTGCTCAGCTTCACCCAGTTGCAGAACCTGGTAGGAATCACCTTCCCAGGACAAAACAAAGGCCAGGGGGCAGTAGGCGGGAGGAAACACTCTCACTGCCTTAAATAGAAGCAACCATTTGAGCTGGATGGAGAAAGTTTACACGAGGAGAACGGGGTTGCACCGGGTGAGTTTTAAGAAAGCCCAGCAGTCAGGCGGGTTTTCCCGCAGGTGCTACCAATCTGTAAAACAACAGCCAGCCGAGACTCAAGACTCGGGCGGGCAAGACTGGCCACCACTGATCTCCACCACATCTGTGCAGCAGGGGTGGGAGGCAGTACCTCCCTCCTACTTCCTGCAAACTGCTTGCAATTGTCCTGTCCAGGGAGACCCTGCTGCCTCCAGCAAAATACCAGGGATTCACTCCTGAGCACCACACACTCCAAGTGGCTTTCCAAGAGCCGCCAAGGGGCAACTTCTGTCTTATCCATGGCAAGAGGTAGGAATCCAGGTTGGTGGCAGGCATTCAGGGCATAGGCAGGTGAAAACTGTGACGGGATTCTGAAGGCATCCATCCACAAGGCGGAGCCTACCCTCGGCTCCTGTGCCCACCTCATGCAACGTTTCCTCCTTTTTGCTCCCTTCATCCACGCAAAAGGGTGGCAAATCCAAGTCCTGGAGTTGGGGAATTGACAAGAGTAACTCTGTGAAGATGGGGTCAGGTGAGAAATGGCTAGAAACCCAGGGGGCCAAGTCCCTGGACCTCAGCAGGCCCACCATCATGGGTCGGCTGTGACCTGCAATACGTTCCTGGGGGAAGTGAGCCATGATAGAAGTACCTATACGGAAGATTCAAATGTTAAGCTCTTTGACTAAGGTGCCCAGAAGTGCCAAACAAGACTCAAAGCCTAACCAAGACAGATTCTGTCTTCCCACTAGACCAGAGGCTCCTTAAGGATGGGGCATGGTGGTTTTACCATCCACCCAGCACTCGGCATAGGACCTGGCTTGCCTGGACACTCGGTGGACACCTGATGAACAGGTAACTAATCACCCAACCAGTGATGGTCACACTCCATCCCACCAGGAGGGAGCCAACCACCGCAGCGCTCTGACAGGTGAACAGCATTCCACACCCACACACCATCACACTTTCCTGGAACTCTGGTTCCATTGCCACCCTGAGCCTGCCTAGCCCAACAGTGATTTTCACTGTCTCTATCCTCAGCTATCTTTCTGAAATGAAATCTAACCTGGAGATCAAAAAAGAGCTGTTCACATGAGGGGGGCAGTCAGCAACTTTGTGAAAAGCAGGCACCCTTTAAAGAAGCTCCTGGGGTGCCTCATAGCAAAACTAATTCAATGAACTTGAAAACCACCCCATGCCTCTGAACTTCCTAGTGTGGGACATGGAACAGCAGATATAGTGGAGTCTCTCCATGGAATGCTGAGTAACTCCCAGTCCCTGCACTGTAACAGCCATGGGGGCTCAGCTCTATACCCTTTGGCTGAGAAACATCAAGAACAGTCACCTATTTCAAGACCAACTTTGTTATGAGAAATTCCAGCACATTCCACTTTTGAGAGCATCAGCATCTTTACCCTTTTGTAGCCAGAACTTGCTTGGAAGGGAGGCTTCATTTATTTGGGGGTTGGGGGTATCACAAAAGGACCGAGAAAGCAGAGAGTACAGGGATTTGAGCAGCAGAGTCCCCAGGTTCAAATCCCAGCCCTGCCATTTAACAGTTCTGTGACCTTGGGCAAGTTATTTCACCTTTTTAAACTTCAGCTTCTGCACATGAAGGGTAGGATAATTAATCGTCCCCACAGCTTGTAGGACTGTCTTTGGATTTATATGAGGGATTTTTTTCAAGTGCTTTATAAACCACTCCCAAATGATAGCTATATTTACATTTTTTTTATTGCCGGGCTCTGCGAAGGCCAAGCACAGCAGACTTCGTTTCTGAGAAAGGTCTTTTATCACAAATGCCAGGCACTGGGGCAGCCTGTAGCCTGAAGAACAGGCTGCTTCTCCCACAGGGATCCCATAATCCTGAGCTCTGTACAGGTCCAAGTCTCAATGCCACACCCTGCTGTCACCTCTACCAGGGGAGGCCCCGTCTGGACTGTCCTTACCCCAGAGGTCTGATTTGTCCCGGGGGACCAGGGACTGCTCAAGAGTGACTCAGTGTGCTCTAAGTTCATCGACCTCTTGGCTTACTCTACGATTCAGTATAACACCTGCTTGTACCACCAGCCTCCTCCTAAACCCAGGTCTCCAAGGAGCTGGTGACACAGGAGATGGTCCCACATCTCTCAACCCTGGGTTCAGTCCTGACTCTGAACAGGCAAAGCAAGTTGCTCAAGGGACCAGGCACATTCTCCTAGATGCCCCAAAGGACTTGGAAAGCATGTTGGTGGCTTTCCAAGGGAGGCGCATCCAGCCCAACGGAACCTTTCACCACCAGTGTTTAAAACCTGTGGTTCAGAGGATGGGAATTGGGGGAGGTGGTTCGGGTGAGCAGAAGCATTGACAGCTCCTGGAAACTTGTGAGAAATGCGAACCTTCAGTCCCTCAGGCTCGCTGGTTTAGAGGCTCGGGGGGGTGGGGGTGGTACCTATTTGAAGATGTGATTCCTGAGGATTTCAGGGCACATGCAGGTCTGAGAACCACAGTTTCAAGACAGTGCTCCTCACTGGTGCAAGTCATTCAGAACCACCTAAGACACCTGTGGATGCCAGTGCTCAGGAACCACCCACTGAGAGTGGGATGTAACTGATGCTCCCCATCAGCCCTTCATTTTTAAAGTGCTTTAAAAAGAACAGGTGTAGCACAGAGGATTTGGGGGACAGAGAAACTACCTGGTATGCTGTAATGACAGACACATGTCCTTAGACATTTGTTCAGACTCATAGAATGCATAATACCAAGACTGACCCTCAACATAAGCCATGGGCTCTGGGTGACAGTGATGCCTCAAAGCAGGTTCACTGACTGTAGCAAATGTGCCACTCTGGTACGGGATGTTGACAATAGGGGAGGCAGTGCCTGTGTGGGGATAGGAGATAAGGGAAATCTCTGTACCTTATACTCAATTTCACTATGAACCAAAAAGTGCCCTAAAATATAGTCTATTAAAAAAAATCTCCCAGGTAACTGTGGTTCAGGTGGTCTGTGGAGCCTGGGCTAATGGTTGGGAGACAGACAGGAGAGCCAAGCTTCAGACACAGCAGGTAATACCACCCAGGCCTGGAGTCATCAAGAAAGATTCTAGAAGGAGGGAAGTCATACTGGTGGCTGAAGCAGGGAAACATGGGGGTTATGAAGAACAAGGGCTTGGTCATGGTCAACAGGTCAAATGTGGCCAGGGACTCGCCCCACCTGGCATCACTCCAGAGTTCCCACTGCCTAGTAAGTGAGCTTGAGCCAGACACCTGCATGTACCTGCTTTCACCTTGGTTTCCTCGTCCATAAACAGAGTCCTGTGGGCTTGAAAGAGACACAGTATAGTGCCTGCACAGAGGAAACACAGTAAACGGAGGTGTTTACAAAGTGCTGAAAGAGGCTGGACCACATCTGGCTGCATGGAAAACTGCATCTGCACCATGGATGGTTTAGTCTCCTGCTAACAGCACCTCTCTGGCCTGGAGGCCAGACATAAAGCACAAGAGGAAATCCCACATCTCCACACTCAGGAACAGGCCCTACGTTCCCACAGGTAAGCCAAAACCACTGGGACAAAAACCCTTCATTCTGTAAATGATCACTGAGTACCTGATCCAAGACAGATGCCAGGTCAGGCTGAGGCAAAGAACTCACACCCCTTGGCTACAGAGAGGTGCCAGTAAAGGGCAATGGGTTCCTGAGCCGCAATCACGCTTGGCAAGGGGCATATCTTCAGCTTTGGGGGAAGGGGATCCCACATGGCAACATGTAGGATGGCTTAAGAACCTATGTTCTAGAACCTCCAGGCATGTGTTACAGAAAACCATACTGTCCATCTCCAGTGGCCATGTTCCTGTTGCTATTTTTATAGGCCTTGTATAGAAGTATATGACTAGAAAGAAAGCACACACCCTAAGTGGGCAGCTTGATGTACTTGCAAAGGGACACACCCAAGACAAAGACTGAGACAGGAACACCTATGGGACCCCAGCAGACTCTGCCACGTTCTCACCAGTACCCTGTCTCCAAAGTGACTGCTGGCCTGCCTCCTATCTCCAGAGTGGTTCTGCCTGGTCAGGAACATCTGGTATATGGAATCACCCGTTACATGCGCATCTGGGTCTATGAGGCTCATCCATGTTGGTGTGTGGTGGCAGCTGGCTCACTCTACTGCTGTATATGATACATATCGTGATTCTATGACATGACTCCACGACAATTTTGTACCCAATCCACAGCTGGTGAGCATGTGGGTTGTTTCCACATAAGCCTATCAGGATTCCAGTTGCTGGGAAAACTGCGACATGTCTGGGTAGACACAGCTCCTTTCTCTGGGGTATATACCAGGGGGTAGAATTACAGGGTCAAAGAATAGGCACAGGCTCAGCTTTAGCCAGACCACATTCCAGAATCCCACCCAGCCTCAGCCCTTTACTCTGCCCATTCTTCTCCCTAACCCTCCCCAGTACTCCACTCACCTTATACACCGAGGTGTCTGTTTTCAGTCTTTACCTCCTAAACGCAGATGCCCCATGAAGGCAGGACTCTGGGTTTGTTCACTGGGTTCTCCCCAGAGCCTCCACAGCCTGGCTTAGAGGGGATCCTCAACAGACATCCAGGGCCTCCTGGACATCTGCCTCTCAGCTGGCACAAGCTTAGGCTCCTCACAGCTGTCCTGTCCAGGGCACCACCTCACGGTGCCCTTGAAAGTCTGAGGCCCCCCTCTTCACCTGCACCCTGAGAGCCCCCTGACCTGCTGCCAGTCTCAGATGGTGACTGAAAGCCCCCAGCAGTTTCTGTCATTTCCCAGGAAAGTGTACAGGCGCCTTCCCAGGAAAGTCCAGTCTCAAGTCTCAGCCCTGTGAAAGCTGGCCAACTGGAGAGGCAATGACTCCACAAACATTTCTAAGCTCCGGGTAGGGGCTAAGCACCCAGGAGACAAGGGGGCAGCTGAGACACCTAGTGAGCTCATCACCATGGAGGCAAGTCAGGAAGATCGATGGGGCTGGGGCAGATAAGGTGTTTAGGCCACAGGGAGTTCTGGTGAAGCTGAACCTGGCACAGTCTGGAGAAAGCAGGGAGGGCTTCAGAGTCAGTGTCTCAGGGGTTGCCTCTTTCAAGATGCCAAGAGTTCCCAGATAGAGAAGGTCATGGTAGGTAGTGTGAATAGAAACTGGTGTGTGCAAAGCTGGGTAGTAGACGGGTATGGCAGTGTTGGGGGCAAGTCCACTCCTTACAGAGCAAAGGGGAATGGGGAAGATCATGGGAAGACAGCGGCCAGGAAGCAACTGCAGTCTTATACGGTAGATCTACTCTGCAGCTCTGGGAGTAAGGGTCTGCCTTTCTCACAGACACCCACAGTGCAGTTGTTACTGGCTCCCAGACCACGCCGGAAGTGGCCAGGACTCAGGGGAACAGAACTAGGAACCGTCAGCAGCATAGCCTGAAGAAAGAGGGGCCAAACAGGCAAAGTGAAATTGAAGTAGAACCTTAAACAGCTCAACCTGCCCAGGGTTAGCCCTCAGTGCAGTAGTCACAGCTCCACTGCATGCTGCCAGCCCATTCCAGAGCCTTCCATACCACCTCCCAGCAGGGCCTCTCCCCAGACCCCAGCATTGCCATGGCAACACTCCACAAACATAGGGAGCCCAGGCCTTGGTGCCATAAACAACCCTGACAGATTCAATAAATATAGATGTACTACAGCAATTTGTGGAGAATTTATGAGAAATTAAAGATTCAACTTGGACAATAAACAACCCATTTCAGAAATTTGCCCCACTTAAAGTTAAATAAACTGCATGCGAGCATTTTTCAAGCATGATGTGCTGAGGCTAAAAATGGGCCTAGCCAGGAACACTTCCTGAGCATCCAAAACTGGGTGCTTCTGAGGAGAACACCCCATGTCTCTCTCACATCACAGGGTGCTTGACAGTCTATAAACCACCTGGCTCACCCTCCTGGGCCTCCCAAACACACCTGAGAAGTAGGTGAGCATGAGGGACACTGTCAGGATGATGAGCAGTGGCTGCCTGAGGACACCACGCTGGCCAAGGCCAGAGGCAAGCCACCACCAGGTCACCCTGACTCAAGTCCTCAGTGTACACAAAGGCAGCCATGTGCGCACCTGCCACATGCAGACTCTGCACCTGAGTGGGGTCTGATGGGGGGGAGTTGGCTGAATTCTCTGGAAATCTGTCCTCCTGAAAGAACTTCAAACAACACCAATTCTCACCACTCACTCCCTAGCTGCCCGGCAGGGGCAGCATTCAAGCCCTCGTTCTGTAGCAGGAACTCTGCAGCTTCACTGGCTGACAACAAGACAAAATGCCAAGAAAGAAGCAGTTGTGCAAGGACCCTAGGAGCCTCCGTGGCCCTGCTTTCTGAAAAGTCATGTATCCACAGGCATGCAAGCCAAAGGGGACTAATGAGATCCCACCAGCCTTCGCTGAGAAGGAGGCAGGGAGGCAGAGCCTGCCCCAACAGCCCAAGGGGGCAGGGAGGGAGAGCAAGCAGGAAGCCCAGGTCTCACAGACATGGCTGCATGTTCTCTCCTACATGATGCCACAAGACTCAGCCCCAACAATCACGTGACCTCCTGGTTGCTCGTGCCAGGCCTGGAGACTCTAGGTACCTTAGTGGAGACAAATAGTGTCCCAACCCATGATTCCAGTGATGTCTAAGGCTAGGACTATCTACTGACAGGCAGGAGAGATGCATCAGTTCAGCTAGGAGGAGCCCTCCCAGACCCCTTCTCCCATTCCTCTGAGGCAGCCCCATGGTTATCTGTCTCCCCAAGCTACCAGCATAAGGGATGTCAGAGACTTGGCCATTTCAGGGTCCCCAGGGACAGCTAAGTACTGCCACTGGGACCTGAGTGAATGCCCATCAGCAGAAGGAATGGAGGGACCAGCCCCCAGAGGACCCAGTCCAGTGAGTCTGTCAGTTTCCTCAAAGGCCATCAGAGGTAACAGATGATGAAGAAAGGGTCCGTGGGACAACAGTGACGTGGGCATCTGGGAGGGCCAGGTAGGAAAGTCAGAGCTAGAGTGGTCATGATGGAATCTGGGCAGGGACAGAGGACCTGGGTCCCCAGAACACACTACTCCTCTGCCCTGAGGCCCACAGGGTCACAAGGCAGGGGTGGGGAGAGGCTGGTCACACCCTGCTGACCCCTCTTTGCTCTCTGCCCTGCTCCAGGCCAGGACTGGCCTCTGGGGCATGTTTCACTCAAGATCCGGGGTTTCCGGCTATATCCAGCCAATAGGGGGCACTGGTGAGAGCCAGGAGGCAGGAGGATGGAGGGGCTGGGTCCTTATTCCTCTTTCCCTCCTCGCTTCAGTGACATTTTTTGGACAGTGGCTGTGGCTCACACAAGTGCCTCCACAGAGCTTCAGTGACATTGCCTTTGCCTTACCTGTTGGCCCGAGGAGCAGTGACAACTCCCTGCTGTTAGGCCAGGGCCTTACCAGCCCCTCTGCTCCTCAGCCCTGCCCACACCTCTACAGACAGCCCACATCAAAGTCTCCCCATCAGACCATCTAGGGAGAGCTCTGCTTCCTGCCAGGTCCCTGGCTGACATGAAGAGGAACAAAGTCTGGTCACCAAACATACAGAATCAGAAGCAAAACAAACTCAAGTCAGAGGGACACACACAGAACCACCGTGCAGTGTTGGCAGGGTGCAGACACTCCCAGCAGGGGAGATGCCAGGCTGAGGACACCACCTGAATCAGACCATCATCAGCATGGGGACAGAGACCTGGGCTCAGGACAAAGTAGCTCTGTTCTGCTGCAAAAAGCCCAGGCGAGGTGTTAGGGGCTGAGCTCATGGCAGCCTCAGAAAATTCAGGAAGACAGAATAGGTTCAAGAGGTCTGCTTAGCACTGGGCCGGGGTGGGGCTGGAGTTAGCCCTGGCCATGGCAGCCAGTAGATCTGGGCTCAAAGACACACAGCTGTCAGCGCTTGCTAGCTGCAACTGAGCCTCAGTTTCCTCATCAGCAAGAGGGAAAATAATAAATAGATTCCACCTCACAGAGCTATCTGAGCATTAGAAAGATGAAAATAGAAATGTCCACAACAAGGGGGAGGGAGAAACTGGCTCCACAGGACAAGGACTGGACTCAAGGCCAGGTGGCCAGGACTCCCCAGGATAGGAACCCAGGGCCACAGGAAAACTCTGCTGTCAACCTGGCTGGCCCCACCCCACAGGGAATCCACTTGCTTCACCCAAAGGGAACCTAACATGCGAACTGGTGTTTGATACTCTTCAGAAAGTCTCTTTCCAGACTGCAGTTTCCCAAATAGAAAGTGGCTGCCCTGGCCCTAGCCCTGACCCTGACCCTGACCCTGACTCTGACTCTGACCCACCACCAGCAGTTGTGGACACTCAACACAAACTTTGAACCAGGTGTGACCAGTACTTCCTCTTAGTGAGTCCCTCAGCCTCAGAGGGAGGTGCTGATACACCTTCCCAGGTAAGGAGGCTGAAGTACCCTGTGTAGGCAGCATGGAGGAGGCAGCCTGGAGGCCATCTTGGGACCAACCATGCCCTTGAGTCCACAATCCCTGCCTGGGCCCTGGGTCAGAGACAAAGACACTGGCCCCTGGGCAGGGAAAAAGGCTCAGGGCAGAGCTGCAGCCAGGCCACAGCAACAGTCCCACCCCAGTGGGTAGGGAGGGGTCTGGGCCCAGTGGAAAAGGAGAAGGAAGGAAGGGCAAAGAGAGAAGCAGGTCCACAGAGGGCTCTAGCCCTAACGTGAACTCAAGGGCATGGTTGGTCTTGAGGTGACCTCCAGGCTGCCTCCTCCATGCCTCCTAGCTTGAGGACAGGGCTGCAAGGTCTGTGAGGTCATTTTTTCCCCCAAGGAGTATATATTACTTTTATAAACTGCAAAAACAATAAATATGACTTACTATTTTGGAGTCCAAAGAAATAATCACAGGTGTGCCCCAATAGCATCAGAACTAAAGGTTACCACAATACTACTCGTCACAGTGACAAGCCAGGGCAGTCAAGACACTTCAGTTACAATCAGAGAATATCATGCAGCCACTAAGAAGACAACCCCAAGCAAAACAAGTGAAAACACCAATAGTATTCTTTTTTTTTTTTTTTTTTGAGTTGGAGTCTCACTCTGTTGCGCAGGATGGAGTGCAGTGGCATGCTCACGGCCACCCCAGCGCCAACCTGCTGGGCTCCTACGATCCTTCCACCTCAGCCTTCCAAGTTGCCAGAACTACAAGTGCATGCTACCATGCCCAGCTAATTTTTGATTTATTGTAGAGAAGAGGGCTCACCAAGTTGCCTGGGATGGTCTTGAACCTGCGGGCTCAGACAATTCACTCGCCTCGGCCTCCTAAAGGGCTGGGATTACAGGCTGAGCCACCAAGCCCGGCCTACCAACAGTTTTCTAAGTGAGTTTGTGGGGACAGATTACCACAGGATCACAACTCTGTTTAGAAATGCACTGAAGTCAGGTGTGGCAGCACACACCTGCAGTCCCAGATACTTGGAAGGCTGAGGCAGGAGGATCACTTGAGCCCAGGAGTTCGAGACCAGCAACAAAGCAAGGCCTTGTCTCTCAAAAAAAAAATGTTTTGCTGTTTACAAGCATCAATGCACCTGCTATTTCTATCCTCTCATGAAGGATGGCTGGTTATCTTGGGCTGGGAGGAAGGGTGGCAGCAGGAAACATATTTTTCTCCCAAAAGCTCCATAGAAGGGTCTCTGGACCTTCCTGACAGACATTTGCAAACCCCTCTGAGACGTCAGGCCCTAGCAGGCAGTTCTGGCCCCACAGCAGTTCTGTGATGCTTGAGGCAGAAAAGCAGGTCAGTAATGGCCTGGCTGGAGGGTCTCCCTGGCTCACAGTCGAGGCCAAGGCCCAGGCCCGGCCTATGGTACACCAAGGTGTTTCATTTGCCCCAGGATAAACAGGATGGGCAGGCGGCCTTGACCCTGCTGGACCCAGGAAAGCACTGTGGTCTCAGGCAGCAAAATCACTGAGGGCCCTAAACAGCAAGTTCGGAATACTCAGTCAGCAGATGATCTATCAGGCTCTGCTCTTGCCAGGCCTGAAGTCCTGGGCTTAAGGTAGGGATGGGCCTCACATCTATCAGATTCAATAATGCGTGCCCTGCCCGCCCCCACCATCTCTCTCTCCCACACCAGGCCCCTGCCCCAGCCCATACTCCCAGGCCATTAGCTCAGTCCCAAAGGCATCCTCACCCATTCAAGACTGACGATCTGTCAAAACACTGTAAATAACCTATTTCCACTTGGCAGAGCCTGCAGCAAAAATATTGCCCAGGCAGGGAATGGAGTGAGCTGAGGATAGCCTCCACACTAGGAAGTCCATACCCTCCTACCCAGGGACCCCTGGGCTCCCACTCACCTGAGATGGCAGGGCTGCAGAGCAGAGGCCAAATTCCTGCCCAGTGAGATAGCAGCATGAGTGTCACAAGAACCCTCAAGTCATCTCAAGAGCTGCTGAAAGGCCTTGGCACCCCAGAGCCCCACACCCCAACCCAGCCCTCTCTTCTGACCTCAAGCTACTCACATCTCCCCTAGGAGGGCTTGAAGTTTTGCAAGGCCTTCTCACCCACCCTTGCCTCATCTCATTTGTCAATCTGGTCACCATCTGGTAGACAGGCCTCAGAGAGGTTGAGCCATTTTACTGGGGCTGCTCAGCTGCCAAGAGGCGAAGCTGGAACTGGAGCAGGGTGACCGGACTCTCACCAAGCAGGCAGCCTTTGGTGCAGAGAAGGCACTGGCTTTACCATCACCCCCCAGAGCCCAATACCAGCTCTGCTGCTCACCAGCTGGGCAGCGCAGGGCCAAGACAATGTCACCTGTGGGAGCCTTGGTTCTCTCACCTGGCAAGCAGGGATGCTGACTGGCAGCCAGCAAAGCACAAACAGGATTACCACTGTTGTTTGGGCTGGTTCACAAAGACACAAAAGGACATTTCAGAATCTTTGTGTAGCATTCCAGAGCTCTGGGGCAATCCTTCAGGTGTTCACTGCCCAGACACCAGGGCTGGTGGCCTTCCTGCAGAAAATCAGGAATGGAGTCCTCAATGTTCCCCCCAGGAGACCCCGTCAAAGCCCATCCCCCATCCCTGCACCCCATTCTCATCGGGAGGCTTCTGGGGAAGTGCTGGCTGAGCCCCACACCACTGCCAAGTTCCTGGGACACAGCTGCAGGGCCAGGCACCAGCAAGCTGGGATCTCCTTATAGGGTATGCCTTAAGTCCACTGCATAAAGCTCAGAAGGAAAAAGCCTCAGATCATGCTGGAAAACAGGCCTGCAGAAGGAGAACCAGACACCAGAACAGCTAGGTCCCTGCCCACCACTGGGATAGAACATCAGAGAATTCGCGAGAAAAACAGAAGCCACAGAGTTTCCCAGGGGACTCTCGAGCAGGGTAGATCAAGGGGAAAAAGAAAGAGGCAAGCTGCAGCTCTGGATTCACAAAACTTTTGGAAAAGTCACAAAAGTACTGTGCTCAGAACTCCTTGGGGTCTCCCAGGACCTCCCCACCAATGAGGAGACAGTGTAACATCTGGGGGGTTGTGCGGACAGAGTCAGGGTCAGCACTCCCCAGGAGTGATGCCTTCATCCTTGGGGATGATGCCATCATCTTTGGGGGTGATACCTTCATCTTAGGGGTGATACTTTCATCCCCGGGGACAACACTCCCCAAGAGTGATGCCTTCATCCTCAGGGTTGATACCTTCATCTCAGGAGTGATGGCTTTATCCCCCTAGGGGCCAGCACTCCGTACAAGTGATTCCTTCATCCTCAGGAGTGATGCCTTCATCTCGGTGTGATACCTTCATCTCAGAGGTGATGCCTTTATCCTCCTAGGGGCCAGCACTCCCTAAGAGTGATGTCTTCATCCTCAGGAGTGATGCCTTCTCCGGGGGGGGGGGGGGATGCTTTCATCCCCCTGTGGCTAGACATAGGAAGGTCCAGAAGGAGGGAAAGTATACCAACCCATGCCTCCAAATGCACTCCAGCCAGGGCAAAATCTGCTCTAAGCCCAGAGGGCAAGCTAGGACCTCACTCCCCACAGCAGGAGATCATCCCTAGTAACTTTGCTTTATCCAAACCAAAGAGACAAAACTTATGTTACAGACATTTCTGGCTTCTTGTAATAACAAATCAAACAAGAGAGATCCTTTTGTTTTTGCTCACCTACCGATTCAATCATTTAACTACACAACACCTCATTTAGACTCACATTTTCCATGGGCTGGTGATGATGATGGTGGTGGCGGTGGCAGTGGTGATGATAATGATGGTGGGTGGTGGTGACAGTGAAGATAATGATGGTGGTGGTGGCAGCGGTGGTAATGGCTATGATGATGATGGTGGTGGTAGTGGTAGTGGTGGTGGTGACGATGAGGATGGTGGTGGTGGGAGTGATAGTGGTGGTGGTGATGGTGGTGGTAATGGTGAGAGCAGTGGTGGTGATGGCGGCAGTGGTGATAGCAGAGGTGATGGTGATGGTGGTGGTGGTAATAGTGGTAGTGATGGTGATCATGGCAAAGGTGATGGTGATGGTGGTGGGGTGATGGCAGGGAGGGTGGTGATGGTAGTGATGATGATAGCAGAGGTAAAAGTAACGGTGATGGTGGTGGTGGGGGTGGTGGTGGTGATGGGGGAGGTAATAGTGATGGTGTCAGTAGCAGTGGTGATAGTAGTGACGATACTGGCTGTGGTAATGGTGGTGGCAGCTGGTGGTTGTGCTGGTGGTGGTGTTGGTGAAGGTGGTGGTAGTGATGGTAATGGTGGTGGTGACAGTGGTGGTGTGATGATGAGAATGGTGGTGGTGGTGGTGGTGGTGATAGCAGTAGTGGTGGAAGTGGTGGTGATGGTGGTGGGGATGATAGTGGTGGTGGTGATGGTGGTGATGGTGATAGCAGTGGTGGTGACAGTGGTAGTATTGATGGTGATGGTGGTAGTGGTGTTGGTGGCAGTAGTAGTGGTAGTGATTGTGATCATGGTGGAGGTGATGGTAGTGGGGGCGATGGCAGGGACTATGGTGGTGATGGTGGGGGTGATAGCAGGAGTAAAAGTAATGGTGATGGTGGTGGTGGTGATGGTGGTGATAGTGGGGTTGGTGATGGTAGGGGTGGTGGTGGTAATGATGATGGCAGTGGTGATGGTGATGGTGGTGGTGGTGGTGGTGGTTGTGGTGGTGATGGTGTTGGTGTCAGTGGTAGTGGGGATGGCAGTGATGATGCTGGCTGTGGTGATGGTGGTGGCAGCAGTGGTGGTGGTGCTAGAGAAGGTGATGTTGGCTGTGGTGACAGTGGTGGTGGTGGTAGTGGTGAAGGTGGTGAAAGTTGTGGTGATGGTTGTGGTGGTGGTGGCAGCACCAGTAAATAATAATGAACAGCTGCTTCTGAAAATGGATACTGTACCAGTCTCTGTGCTATTCCTTATCTGCATTATTTTAGTCCTTGCAACTCTATGAGATTAATTCCATTACTCTTTTTACTTTACAGATGAGGAACTGAGGCTCCAAAGGGGCAATTAACTTGCCCAGTTCTACGTCCAAATGCACTGGACACGGCTAACTAGCTACAGCCCAACACCTACTCCTCCTGTTCTCCCTTTCGTTAGCGACAGAATCCTAAGTTCATTCAAGTGGACAATGTGCCCAGCCTGCTGGCTGCTAGGTGCGGTTCAATTCTGACCAAAGCAATATGGGTAGCTGTACAACATGGGCTGCAGGGAGGCCACCTGGAAAGAACAGACGCAGATGCAAGACAGGGTGCCCTACACCCTTGCCGCTTTCCTGTTGCCTAGAATGTAAACATACATGATGGCTGAAGCCCCAGCAGCCAGCATTAGCAAGGAGCTAATCTCAAGGCTCAGTCAGCCAGTGTGGCACAACAGAAGAAAAGAGGTTCATATTCCCAGAGGCAGGAAGTCAGACCTAAGGTGCCAGGCCCCATCAGCTGGCAGAGCATCCTACCCAGAATGGCCCACCTAGGAGTTAAGAACATGGGCTAGTCCTTGCCTTTCAGAGACATGTAGAAACATTTACCAATAAAAGAAAGTGCCAATGACCTCAAAAGAATCCAATATCCAGTATCTATACAGAATCCTCAAGATGCTGCTATGTGCTGCTGCACATCCACTAAGGGAGAGGTGCAGAGACACACTGGACTGTGCTTTCTCCTCTGGTGTGGCATGTGGTTTTTCCATAATCGAAAATTTTAAAAATACAAATAAGAAGCCCTGCAGACCCAACTGCCTGGGTTCCAATCCCACCTCCTCCACTTAATAAGTATGCAACTTTGGGTAAACTACTTAACCTTTCTTGGTTTTAGTTTTCCTGTTCATAATACAGGGATGACAGCAGTATGAGGCTGGCAGACAATATGTGCTCAGGCAAGGTCAACTCTCATCATTCTGACTCCATCAAGGTCAGCCCCCATCATCCCAACTCCTTCAAGGTCAGCCCCCATCATCTCGACTCCTTCAAGGTCAGCCCTCATCATCCCAATTCCATCAAGGTCAGCTTTCATCATCCCAACTCTGTCAAGGTCAGCCTTCATCATCCCAACTCCATTAAGGTCAGCCTCTGTCATCCCGACACAAGTGTGGAGGGGTGGCCACACCGCCATCCTCACAGAAGTATTGACTCCACTCTGGTGCTGCTTGGACATCCCTGGATCTCCCAAGTCCCTACTTCTTGCACAGAGCCAGTCCTGGGGGACACTATGGTAAACAGCAGGCCTGAGATATGCCTTACATGCACAACCAGGAGGGCAGAGATATAGATGGTCAGCACAGTATAAAAATCTCAATACTTATACTCAGTAAAGTCACCTTTAGACATCTACCCAAAGAGGTTACAACCTAAGGTGTGATTCAGTCTCCAAAGATTTAGCTCCAAACATACCCACGGCAGCACTGCTAGTAAGAACAAACCAGAAATAACCTAGAACTTGAGGCTCAAGAGCAGAGAAATGGTTCTAGACTTTGGGACATACAGATGATAGAAAATTGAAGTGGCCACTCTAATAGTAACTTCCAAGATGTTTAAATGGCAAAAGCAAGTGTTCATCCCCCAAATGCAAAACTATGGACACAGAAAAGCCAACTTGGATGCTTGCCACGTATAAAAAGAGCATATTTTATGTAAAGATATGAGAAAGTCTAGAAAAAAAACACCAAAAATTGCTTTCATGATTATCTCCAGGTTTTCATTTTTAGACCTGTCTTGATTTACTAAGATTTCAACAACAAACACGGATTAATGAGCAAAAGAATCATCTAGAATCCTTTTTAGCAAACGCAGAGTGTCCTGAATGGAGCAACAGCTCAGTCCTTGGTCCACTTGCCCAGAAAACACAGAGTACATACCACAGCCAGGCCATGCACTCCTCAGAGACTAGAACATTCTGGCCTTAGAGGGCACATTGACAGGCAGCTCCAGCATTGGCAGGGCAGAAAGACGGTCTACTGGGAAAGTAAGGGAGGTGGTTGCAGGCAAGATGACATCTGACAGGTCCAAAAGTACAAGCAGAAATATAAGAGCACGGAGAGGGCTGAAGAGGAAGACGCCAGATCCTCACCCAACTCGAAGATCTCGAGGACACTTCATGGTCTTGGGAACTGAGCCGATGGCAAGGCATGTCTCCATTCCTGCTCTGGACTGTGGCAGGGGTGCAACCAACTGGACACGGAGTATGGTCCAGGGCCTGTGCAGCAGCAAACCTTCTCCTCAGAGTCTCAACCCTGCACCTGCACTGCCCCTAGGAACCCCAGGCCAAAGGGCACCAATTGTTGAGGAGTCCAGTGTCTGCACCAGGGTTTCACCAACTGTTATGTGCACCCAAGTCCCCTGGGGATCACTGAGTAGCAACACTACAGACTTCACCCCGAACGCCAGAATAGACAGCTGCTTTAAAAGTAGAATCTTGCTTCTAGCTCTTTCCATCCCCTCTACTTCCCTCTCTACTTCCCCACATTCCTCATTCCATCTGTCCTTTGCTTTTATACAAAGGGTTTACTTGGCACACTACAGGGAGGCCTCTGAACTTCCGACAGTCAACCAATGTGGTGGGTATGGGAAGATCCAGTACCATCGGCATCTGTTTCCACCTGGTATCCTGGAAGCTGCCCGCAAGGACGCGTCCACACACCCTCAGCACAGGGCGCCCCAGCTTCCCCAGCAGAGTCCTCAATGAGGACTTAATGAGTCAAAGACCAGGAAGGAACCACACTAGAACTGAGGGACCACAGGACTGTGACACAGTGACAGTTTCTATTTCTAACAGCAAGCCTAAAAAGCTCAAGAACAAAAATAAAATTGATGGAACCTAAACTACTCAGAGTAGTACAAGGATAGCACTCAACAGCAGTCTGAGAGCATTCTCCCACAGTCTTCCAAAATGTGACCTCTTCTTAACAGCTACGTTAGAAAATTGATATGAGTTGACCCCACCCCGATTTATAAAACTCTTCGTCAAAAAAAAAAAAACACACACACACACACTACAGTGATCATGCTTTCACATTAATTTGTCTAACTCTATTTGTTAACTATATATTCTAATGATTGAGAATGAAAATTTTCAATAGTTAGGTAAAAAAGAGAAAAGGACATGCAGTTCAAATTTTAAAAAACACAAAAAAATCTATCTTTTAAAAAAGGAATTCGTAAATTCAAATCCACAATAGTTAGAAACCCCAAAGTGGTGAGGAAAGGGAAGGAATACCACATTCTTTACACTGAAACAATGTATCTTTCTAAGCAGCCCAGTTTCATCTGTAGCTATAGTTCCCCTCATATGCCACTCTTGCTCATAACAAAAGATAAGGAAAGATTGACTAATATTCCTTCTGCATCTATTAGGTGTCTTGAGTCCTGTGTACTGTCATCCTCACTTTACAGATGAGAAAAATGAGATCCACAGTCAGAAAACAGAGTAACAAACTCTACTCTGTTCCCTGGACCATCAGGCACCACCAAGAACAATCTATGTATGTCCAGTACTGGTCTCAAATAACAACCCAACCCTGTGGTCTTCCCTAGAGGTGCTGGGATCTGTGTCAGGCTCAGGTACCCATCAGAAAGCCACTGCCCATGATAGGGGTGGACAGGATATTTGCTGTGGGCTCCTCCTGCTCCAAGGATATCAGGCCTCTCAGTAAGGCCACAGCAGTCAGTATTCCCAAAGTCCCTTATGTCTGGCCCTAGAGCACCTGGCAAAGGAAACAGACGGAAGGAAGGATGTTCACAGGTGTCCAGCCCTACCTATGCCAATGACATGAAAATAAAATCCATCAAGAGCACCAAATCCAGCCAGCAGGGACAATCTGGAGAGAGTGTGGATGGCAGAGGGAACCCCACTGTGGGTCGATCATCTGACACCTTTATCTGCATACCTTTTAAAACAATGTTGGTACCATGTGGAAATATAACCTAAATAACAAATACATTTTTTTTTTTGAGTTGGAGTCTGTCACCCAGGCTAGAATGCAGTGACACGCTGCTCATGGCCACAGTAGCCTCAACCTGCCGAGCTCAGGTGATACTTTTGCCTCAGCCTTCCTGGTAGCTGGAACCACAGGCATGCACCACCACACTTGGCTAATTTTTTGATTTATTGTAGAGATGAGGTCTCGCCATATTGCTCTGGCTAGCCTCGAACCCCTGAGCTCTGGCAATCCTCTTGTCTCCACCTCCCAAAGTGCTGGAATTACAGGCTTGAGCCACCACGCCAGGCCGACAAATATGTTTCCTAATGCTGAAATGTTGAATTCAGCATCTGTAATCTTTAAAGAGAAGCATGCTGTGCAGCCATGTGACTCCCTCTGGCTCTAATGAGGAAGCCAGCTACTGACACATGTCTCTGGTGCCTGCACTCAACACACCTGTCAGAATGAGCTAGTGTTGGCCCCATCTCTCCCTACCCTGGCTGCTGTTCCTATACCCCTCAGGCCTGGGTGCTCCAGTCAGAAACACAGGAGGAGCCTGGGGATCGACCCCTCACCCTCTCCCACTCACATTCTCCCAGGTACCAAGTCTGCCATCTGTCTCTCACCACCTTCTGTGACTCAAGAACTCTATGACAGTGTATCACCCCTTTCAAGGCTGTGTGGCCTTGGCCCAACTCAGAAGTCCCCGCTACTTGCCTTCCAGTCCAGCCTTGTCCAGTCATCTTCCATGTGCCCTCTGAGGGGGGTCTTCCTCCATTGCCTGCAGTCAGAGCACGTGCCTCTCCCGAGCAGAAGCCCTTCAATGCCCAGACACAGCACCCCACACAGCACACCCAGCCCTCCCATACCTTCCAGCCTGGTCTCTTGCCAGCCTGTCAAGCCTGAGGCCCTAGCCCTTCCACCCTGTAGACAGCCACAGATCCCTTTCCCAGCTGCTCTGGGTCTGTGTGTACAGCTGTGCTCCCTGTAGCAATGCCAGGCAAGCACCCTGCCATCCAGTCAGCCAGATGCCGATGTACTCTATGTCAAGAGTAAAGCCGTCTCTTAGAGGCTCTGTGTCACCTGCCCGCCCACTCCCCCTCACACGCTGTCCCCATGTCCTCACAGGCCCTACCACAGTGCACAGGCTGCCCTGCCAAGTGGGTCTGTCTGGTGGCTCTAGCCAGACATGCCATGGCTCCTCTGCCTCAGGGACCCAGCGACCAGCTCTGCCTCCGCATTAGCCCTGGGCACATGGGTCTGTCTTGGTCTTGCCTTCTCTTAGTGTCTTAAGTCAGCCATCCAACCTCCTTCGCTGAAAGGCTGGTGCAGGGGGGTAAGGACATCAGTATCTCAAGCAGGCAATAACTCTGCAGAAACCCCTGGCAGAGAGGCTTGTGCCCATGCTCGCGCTTGTGCAACCTGGGGAGCTTCTTCACTTCCTGGTCTGCTAGAGAAACAACAGCTGCTTCATCTGCATTCTCAAGGAGAACAGTGAATTCTCAATCAGCAGCGAATGCATGTCTCATACTTACAGCTTACTCATTTGCATTCTAAACAAACCCCCAAGTTCTCATGCTAATAGTCCTCTTCTTCCGACTTTTCACAATCACTTGGGAAAGGCACCCCAACAACATGCCAGGGCAAGGGACAGGGTGCAAAACACACTTTCCTTAAAGGGTGTCCACGCTGGAGGGGGCCCAGACAACAAGGGTGTCGTCCTTCCAGGGTCTTCTTCCACCAAATCAGGGCTGCTCTAGAAAGGGGTGGAAGTCCATGAACAGAGGCCTTCCCCATAGATGGGATCAGGGAGAAAATGCTTCCATGGACGGCGTCCAGCAAGGCTGATGCAGACCTTCTGCCTGGCTCTTGGAAGAGGCCCAGACTCACCCCTCCACACTGCTTAATACCCAACCGGTCAAGGGATATTTTCTCCACCAAGGCCCACCAAATGAAGGGGCAGTCATCACTGTGCTGTACTTGGCACTAGGTCATCTTAGCATCAGTGTTTTAGAAGCAGAGAAGTCCAGGGAGCGAGTCAACAGGCCTGGGCTACAGGCCCAGATCTAACCTCTCAGACTGTTGAGTGGACAAGTCTCACGGCTTCCAGGGAGCCACCCTGACCTACCAGGCTGGAGAGAGCCTTCCTCCGTCCCACTTTGGTTGCAATGCAGACACCGCAAAGAGTTAAAGGGAGTGGCTTTGGGCTAGGTGAGCTCCTAGCACCTGCAGCCTGGTCCACAACAGGAGTCCTGAAGAGGTTTGCTGGGCACTACTGCAAGGAGAACCCTGTCTGCCTGATCTACACCCCCTGGTGACAAGGGGCACTCACCTCAACACTGAGTGTGGTCAACTACCGAAATGGTAGAGTCAGGGCACCTGTATATTCAGCATTCCCATGATGATGCCACAGAAGGAGAGACTGAGGACACAGGTCCCTGCAACCATCCCTGCCACAGCAGGTAGCCTCTCAGCACACAGGTGGGGTGTCTGGTCCTACAACACTTGCTATACTCCCCACATGTCCTGCAGCCCAAGCCTAGTACTAACACAAAGCAGGACTCCACTAACCCACTGCCTGGCTTCTCCCCACTGTGGCTTCCTGCCTGCTGGTCCTGGGGAGGGAGTAACGGGTCTCTCATGACCATCCCTGGGCCTTACAGTCCAGGCTGAGGGAGTCCAGTAGGTCTGCAGACAAGTCCACTGGCAAGGAAATCTCAGTAGCATCTGGGTCTTGGGGATGCACAGACCTTGAGTCAGCCCGGCCTAGCCCCTTGGGGCCTCTCCTGGCCTGAGAGCCAAGATAGCCGCCGTAGCTCTCTGAGGAGATACCTGTCCTAGAGTCTGGCTCTGGGAAGCAAACAGAGCAATGTGCTAGCAGTGGCTTTCAAACCAAACTCCTCAAAACAAATGTTTAAACCACATATCTATCGCCACATTTTTAGGTTGACATCTAAAATTTCTCATCATAAGTTTACTCATAGAGGATGTGATTTCCAACATTCTGTAAATATTAACATTTTAAAATAAAACTGTTATTGTTTCTCTTTTAAATGGATCCAATGGAATCTAAATACCGTAGCAATTTGAGATTTACCATTATCCATTTGAAAATTACATAATCAAGTTCTTCCTTAACTGCTGGAAATTTAACAATGTTCCTTTTTCCTCCTCAAACTCCCATGTCCAATCCACTTCTTTCAGAGATGTTTATGCTGCCACAGTGTATTGTACATTGGAAAGCATTACACTCATTACCCTATTGTACCAGTGGACAAAAAAAGTATGTAAATGGTTTTTTATTTCACGTGCTCATAAAGCTCTAGGTATCAAACATTTTCTCCTGGAATGAGTTATTACTATAATTACTATTTGTATACAAATGATAAACACAGCAGAAAAAGATCACAAAACTGTGTAAGTAATAAGCATGAAAATAAACCTTATTAGGAACACAGCTCTCACCAGGCACGGTGGCTCACGCCTGTTATCCCAGCACTTCGGAAGGTGGAGGCGAGAGGATTGCCTGAGCCCAGGGTTTCAAGACCAGCCTGGGCAGCTTGGCGAGACCTTGTCTCTACAACAAATCAAAAAATTAGCTGGGCAAGGTGGCGCATGCCTGTAGTTCCAGTTACTTGAAAGGCTGAGGTGGAGGAATTGCCTGAACCCATCTGATTGAGGCTGCGGTGGCTGTGAGCATGCCTCTGCACTCCAGCCTGGGAGACAGAATGAGACTCCTACAAAAAAAGAAAGAAAGAAAGAAACACAGCTCTGAGGAGATGAATGGGTATTTTTAAAAACACGACTTCGTGTATCCATAGATGAATATTGCCTGTTGCTAGAATAAGACAGCCTTTACCAATTCTATCTCCATTTTTCAATTTTTACAGATTCAAGAGCTGAATTTCTTTGGATTCCTCTAGAGTTATATGCCAAGGACTTCAGTAATTTGTTATCAAAAAGCATTCTTAATGTACTATCAGCTGACAACCCGATCAGGTCCTCTTTCGATTTTGCTGTATACAAGGAACGGGAAATACCTTCCTGGACCCAGGGTAGCAATGACTGGCCACTGTCCCTGACCAGGAGGGTTTTGTGCCTTTCAGTCTCACACCTGGGGTCAAATCTGCCTGTGGATAATGAGAGTGGGTGGTTACCCTGCAGACAGGCAGCATACTGTGTGCCAGGTCCAGGTTCAGTTACTTTACCTAAATTAGCTCAGCTAGTCCTCACAACAATGCCAGGGGACAGGCACCATGCTTATCCTATGGGCAGACTGACACAGAGTGGTTAGGCAACTGGCCCAAGGTCACACAGCCAGGAGCTCAAACCCAAGTGGCCTCACTCCTCACCACTGATATACTCCTTTGCAGAGGGGGAGAAGAGACGATGTGAGGGGAGTTTACAAGCTCCATCCCAAGCACATCAGTGAGGGGACAGGGCATGATGAAGTCGAGTATCAGCAAAATCCACTTTCTTGAATATATTCCCATCTCCCTCAGGAAGGGTTACACACCAATGCTTCTTTAGAGTAAACTGCACAATCTGCTGTAAGTGTAAAACACTGATCTGCAGCTGCTACCATCAAAGAGCTGGAAGAAATACCACAGGATCTCAGTGGCAGTTTAGTCTTGAGTGCTGATCCTCAGCCCAACATCCTTTTTTTAGACAGTAGTAGAAGTTCAAGTAATAAAAAGGCAAGGAAGCATTTAGTAAATGGGGTGGCTGATTAACATGCAGAGTGATGGTTTAGCAGAAAAACCAAGGCTTAAATCCCAACTCTATCATTACCAGTTGAATTCCCTGAGGGAAGTCACAGCACTCTGAACCTCAGTTTCCTCACCTCTAAGGGAGACATAACACCACCCCCATCACTGAATGCTGTATGGAATGGAAAACACCCGTAAGGGACCCGACACAGGAAGACGGGGGACTGGTGGCAAGTGGACGCTCACCCTCCTCTGTCACTGGCACCTGAACCTCGTGGCTGGCAAACCACTGCCCTTGGCCCCAGCTCCCAGGACCCAGCAGCCTGGGGATCTGGCGCGCAGAAGCCTGGCTGATTCTGGAAAACCAGCCATGTGGCTTGGCTTGCCATTTCTGCAAAGCATCTTTCTCAATGTCTTAAAATCTAAAGTCCTCCAAACACTCAGGGATGCCAGGAGGAAGCCAACAGAGAGGCATCACAGTGAGTTTTATTTTTAGATGCTGGGGGTAGGTGGTGGGGAGCATCCACTTTGGCTTCCCTCTGGTCCCCAGCTGCCACTTCCTCCCCCAAGTCACCATCAAAATGAACAGCAGAACATCTAGAAAGATTTCACAACTCTTCTGACCGGATATTCTGACACAGTGGTTCCAGTCTCCTGTCCCACCCACAGATTAGATCAAAGATCTCAGTAAATCTTCCCAGGACCCATATAAACGAAACACCGACACCCCTGCTCATCTCCCTTTCTCTCCTCACATGGCAGGGGTGGCATCTCACTGTGTGACCTTTTGGGTTCACGTATGAACATAAGCAGGAATGCGGAAGAGCCTTTCTTTCCCTTTTATACAGCATGTTTGCGTGGGGAGCATGTGAACTCACTTCCTCTAAAAATGGCTCCAAAGCAATTTCCTCATGGACCCCACAAGTGGCCCAGAACGTTTCTGGCTCCATGAGGTTCACCTATCAGTCCAAGAGCATTTGCAAAGGATCCACGGATTTCTAAGGCAACAGCGTCCAAGAGGCCACAGTGTCCTAGAGCAGGGCGGTCTGAGAGATCATCTAACCCCATGGTGATGAGACGGACAACTGTATCTCCCCTGCCCACACCTGTATCCTTGGCAGACAACAACAGTCAACTCCCAAGCTCACCATTCACAGATTCAGAATCCTTCAGGCAGCCACCACCAATCAATCAGAAATGGCCCCTGAGAGAACATCCTAAAGGATTCCTGATTTCCAACTCCCCTGTTTGATGATGGGGGAAGCAAGGTCTAAAGAAAAGCTCCTGAAGATCATACAACTATACAGAGCTGAGATGAACCTGGAAGAAAACCCATAACTCATAAGAGGCTTCCAGAAACTATCACCTCCTCCCCAAAACTACCTTCTCACCCCAAAAATCTGGAGAAAAATTCAACTCATAACCTGCCAGGAGGGAAATCAGGAGGAAGAATCAGCCACCCTTCACCAGAGTTGCTGAAAAAGTTGCCCAACATCCCTCACCGAGCACCTAGCTCTGGTCCAGAAGCGGCGGTCTCTGCAGCCTAAGAGGCAGACGCAGCAGGAAGGGAAGCCATGCTCTTTGCTGCCAAGAAGGGGTCTCCAGGCTGGGAGAGCGCCAGAACTTAAGTTATCACAAGTGGATTGGAAGGATCCCCAAGGCTGTTTAGAGATAGCCTGGCAGAAGCCAGTGCTCAACCCACATTGCTCTAGTTCCCAGCCTGTGACCCTCTCACAGCCACAGGCAGATGAGGCCTATGAAACAAGGAAAAGAAACATCCTTCTACCCTTCCTGCATTTGCCCGTCCTTCCTTCTCCCTCCTTCCATCATTCCTCCATTCTCACATCCTTTCTTCCCCTTCCTTCTACCCATCCTCCACTCTCCCATCCTTCCTCCCCCCCATCCTTCCTCCTTGTCATGCTTCCTTCTCTCTCCCTATACCTTCTTCCACTTTCCCATCCTTCTCTCTTCCTCCACCCTTCCTCCATTCTCCATCTTTCCTTCTCCCACTTTCTATCCTGCCATTCTTCCAACAATCTCTCATTGTTCCTTATACCTTCCTCCAACCTCCTCCATTATCCCATCCTTCTCCCTCTATCTATCCTTCCATCCTTCCTCCATTCTCCCACCCTTCCTTCTCCCTCTCTCCTTTCATCCTTTATCCATTCTCTCATCCTTCCTTCTCCCTCCTTCCACCCTCCACCAATCTCCCACCATTCGTTCTCCCTCCCTCTCCTTCCATCTTTCCCCCATTCTCCCAAAGAAACTTCTCCCTCATTCCACTCTTCCTCCATTTTCCCATCCTTCCTTCTCCCTCCTACCACCCTTCCTCCATTCTCCCATGCCTCTTACTCCCTCCCTCCACCTTGTCCCCAAATCTCTTATCATTCCTTCTCCCTCCCTCCAGAATTCCCCCATTCTCCCATCCTTCCATCTCCCTCCCTCCACTTACTCCATTGTCTCATCCTTCCTTTTTCCTCCCTCCATCCTTTCTCCATTCTCCCATCCTTCCTTCTACCTCCTTTCATCCTTGCCCTATTCTCTAACCCTTCCTTCTCCTTCCCTCCCCATCCATCCTTCCCCCATTCTCCCATCCTTAATTCTCTACTTCCACCCTTCCCCCATTCTCCAATCCTTCCCTCTCCCTCCGTCTATACTTTTACCATTCTCATACCCTTCCTTCTCCCTTCCTCCATCCTTCCTCAATCTCCCATCCTTCCTTCTCCCTCTCTCCTTTCATCCTTTCTCCATTCTCCAATCCTTCCTTTCCCTCCTTCCATTCTTCCCCATTCTACCACCCTTCCTTCTCCCTCCCTCCATCCTTCCCCAATTCTCCCATCCTCTCTTCTCCCTCCTTCCACAGGTCCTCCATTATCACATCCTTCATTCTCATGCCCTCTCGATTCATCCTTCCTCCATTCTCCCAACCTTCCTTCTCCCTCCCTCCATCTTCCTTCGTTTTCACACCCTTCTTTCTCCTGCCTACTACCATTCCTCCATTCTTCCATTCTTCCATCTCCTTCCCTCCACATTCCTCCATTATCTCACCCTTCCTTTTCACTCCCTACCACCTTCCTCCATTTTCCCTACCTCTACCTTTCCCCTTTTCTCCCATCCTTCCTTCACCCTCCATTTATCATTTCATCCTTGACTCATTCTCCGATTCTACCATCTCCCTCCCTCCACCCTTCATCCATTCTCCCATCCTCCCTTCTCCCTCCCTCTCCTTCCATCTTTCCCACATTCTCCATTCCTTCCTTTGCCCTCCCTCCATCCTTCCTTTATTCTCTCATTCTTTCTTCTCCTCTTTCAACCCTTCCTCCATTCACCCATCCTTCCTTCTCCCTCCCTCCATCCACCTCCGTTTTCCCATCCAACCTTCCTCCTCCTTCCTCCCTTCCTCCATTGTACATTTTTCCTCCTCCCTCCCTCTCTCTTTCCATCTTTCCTCCATTCTCCTATCCTTTTTTCTCCCTCATTCCAGCCTTCTTCTACTTTCCCAACATTCCTTCTCTCTCCTTCCATCCTTCCTCTACTCTTCCTTCCTTTCTGCATTCTCCCATCCTTCCTTCTCCCACCCTCCATTCTTCCCTCATTCTCCCACCTTACATCTCCTTCTCTCTATTCTTCCTCCATTTGGCCAAATGTCCTTCTCCCTCCCTCCACTCTTCCTTGATTCTCCCGTGCTTCCTTCTACCTCAATATTCTTTCCATCCTTCTTCAATTCCCCCATCCTTCCTTCTCCTTCCTGCCACTCTTCCTCCATTCTACCATCCTACCTTCTCCCTCCTATAACCTTCTAACCTTTCTCTATTCCTTCCTCCGCCTTTCCTCCATTCTCCCATCTTTCCTCCATTCTCCCATCCTTTCTTCTTACTCCTTTCATCCTTCTGCCATCCTCCCACCCTTCCTTCTCCCTCCATCCACCCTTCCTCTATTCTCCCATCATTCCTTCTCCCTCCATCTATGTTTCCATCATTCTCCCATTTTTCCTTCTTCCTCCCTCCATCCTTCCTCCATTCTCCCATACTTGCTTCTCCCTCCCTCCATTCTTCCCCCATTCTCTCATCCTTTCTTCTCCTTCTCTTCACCCTTACTCCATTCCATTCTCCTATCCTTCCTTCTCCTTCCCTTCAGCCTTCTTCCATTCTCCCACCCCTCCTTCTCCCTTCTTCTATCTTTCCGTCCTTCCTACATTCTCCCTCCTTCCACCCTTCCTTCATTCTCCCATCCTTCTTTTTCCCACCTTCCACCCTTCCCCATTCTCACCCTTTCTTCTTCTTCCTTTCAGCCTTCCTCCATTCTCCCAACAATTCCTTCTCCCTCCCTCCACTCTTCCTCCCAACCTTGCTTCTCCCTCCATCTATCTTTCCATCCTTCCTTCTCCCTCCCTCCCTCCACTCTTCCTCCATTCTCCCATCCTTAATTCTCCCTGTCTCCACCTTTCCCCCATTTTCCCATCCTTTTTCCCCTCCATCCACCCTTCCCCATTCTCATCCTTCCTTCTCCCTCCTTCCAGGCTTCCTCCATTCTCCCATCCTTTCCTCTCCCTTCCTCCACCCTTCCGCCCATCCTTCTGCCCATCCTTCCTTCTCTGTCCATCTATCCTTTCATCCTTCTCCCATTCTCCCATCCTTCCTTCTCCTTCCTTCCACCCTTCCTCTATTCTCCCATCCTTTTCCTCCTTCCATCCTTTCTTCCTTTCTTTTCCAGCCAGTGTGCACCTGACCCAAGACCACCCTGTGAGGCAAGAAAAATGACAGGACAACAGAACATTCAGCTTTGTGGTCACTGCCCCCCCCGCATCCTTTTCCTCCCTCATCCCATCTAGGTTACTGCCATGCACCCCGCGTTCCCAAGATTCCCAACTAACCTCTCTCTGCAGCAAGCCCTTTCTACCATCAAAGCCACAATTACTCTCCTAACCTATTCACCCACTAACTTCAGTCTGTGCTTAATCCGAGACAGAGATCACATCAAACCAAGATGAGCATGAAGAAAGGGTGAGCACCAGATGCTCAAGAAGGGAAAAGGTGAGCACCAGAGGACTCCACTCGGAGAACAGCGAGGACGTCATTTCTACTCACCTGCACGACTTCTATTCCTCTCTTTCTGTGGAGAAAAAAAAAAGAAAAGAAAACAAGCGTTACTCCAGCAGCAGGACATGTCCTCTCTGGAAGGTTCACTACAGCCAGCTGTGGCAGGACCTTGGGGTGCACCCCAGAAGGGAAGCTGGCAGCTGTATCTCCCATGCCACCATCCTCAGATCAGCCTTGTTTGTGAGGGGAAGGCTGATAAGCTGGTAGCCACCCCCCAAGACCACCTTCTAGTTGAGAGGGCTGGCTCCCCCAGGGTCTTGGCTAGAGTCTGAGGAAGGCCACACCTCCCCCACACCTGGGCTGGGCCTCCATCCTCCAGCCCAGATGGCCCTACCGCCCTGTATCATCAGATTCACTTATGTCTGTCAGTTCATTCAACAAGTGCCTGCTGGTCACCTTCTGAGAACCGCACACTGAGCAGAACCTTGCAAAGGAGCCACCACAAGAGACAGTATGATAGGCCAAAGAGACTAGATCCTACTGTGGGAGGCACCCGGCCATCCCTCACCCCTGACTCCTTCATAGAACCCTGGAATCCAAGGCACTCAGTGTGAGAACTACTCTGGTTGGTGCTTCCAGGGCCCTCTTTGCCACTCAGCTTCTCTGCAGTTCCCGAAGCAGTCATGACCAATATTTATCTGCGCCCATGATCTCATGAGGGATGAGCTAGCACAACAGCACAGCCCTGGGCCACCAAGGCCCACAGCAAGGGGACAGACAACGTCACACGGAACCTATGCCACATCCAACCATCAGCTCACAGCCCCCACCATTTTTGAACCCCTGCCTCATTCCCAGATCATCTTGGCCCCTGGAGAAAAGAGAAAACTGCATTGTCCATCAATGATGGGCACCTGCCAGGTAACAGCATAGGCCATGCTGAGCCAGCCTAGGCCTTGGCGTGTCTGCCCCAGGATGGACATCTTAAGGTTGAACACCTGTACAAGGGGAAAGGCAGAGACAGAGGTGGGTAAGTGACCCATGCCAGTTGAAGCAGGCTTCTGCCAGGCTCTGGGCCAGGCCTTAGTTTTCCTCCAAGTTAACCCTGCTGGCATCCAGTGTGTGCTGGATCACTCATCACTTTACTGTGGTTACTTTCCATTGGTCCATATGCTACATTATCCCAGACAGCTCTCCCTCCCTAGCCCTAAAAAAAAGTTCTAACTCTGAAAACAGATGGAACACATAAAATAAGCAACAAAACAGTAATTGAGAGAAAAGACTGGCTGAAGTCTTCAGTAGGGTTGAGCTCCCAAGAGCACCACAGTTCCTCTGTAGCTCAGAGACCAAGGCAGAAAAGAGGGGGTATGGCTCCCCATATGCCATCAGGCTCCCCA
This sequence comes from Carlito syrichta, assembly GCF_000164805.1. Taxonomy (NCBI): domain Eukaryota; kingdom Metazoa; phylum Chordata; class Mammalia; order Primates; family Tarsiidae; genus Carlito; species Carlito syrichta. Next base: position 233,257 of record NW_007259456.1, read on the forward strand.
TACTCAAGACAGCCCTCAATGCCCACCAGTGCCTTCTATAGCCTCATGAGGGAGAGGCAGTGGCTGTCCCATCACTCAGATGGGCAGGCCAAGGCCAGGGGGCTCCAGAAGGGCAGGAGCTAGCACAGAGAAGGGCTCTCCCCACTCCTGTGCATCACCACCAAGCATTCCACAGTGGGTGAGGCACCACTAAGAAGGGCAGGCCTGGCCTCCAACCTCCAGGACCCCAGGGGAAACCCACATTCCCTCTGGGGTGGGACCCTGTACACACCACCAATGCTTCTCTGGAAAATAAGACAGCCTGCCAGGGCTTGTTGTCATCGAGAACTTCTACAGAGCAAAGGTATAGACATCCTCGATGCCCCAAGAAACAGGTTCCTGAAATCCTGCCAGAACTTGAAAGTTCAGAAACTGAGTCATGAAACTGAAAGGGAAAGGAAGAAGGGAGAGAGACAGAGAGGCATGGTGAGAGGAGGGAAGAGAAATCGGAGAACTGGCTGTTATGAGATGCCTGTTCGTTCTGAAAATCCCACTCTACAACCCCAACTTGTTCCCTAAAAATACAACAAATGTGCCAAACAGTTCAGGTTCTGAGCAGGTGCAGACAAATAGTCTGTGATAGAAGACAAACAGGAAGCTAATCCCATGAGAGGCCACCAACACAGGACACAGTCACAAGGAGTCAATGACACACCACACAGTCACATGAACACCACATGAGGGGCCACCAATACACCACACAGCCATACTAACACCACACAGGGGCCACTGACACACCACACGGTCACATGAACACTATGCAAGGGGCCACCAACATACCATATGGTCACATGAACACTACACAAGAAGTCAATGACATCACACAGTCACATGACTACCACATGAGAGGCCACTGATACACCACACGGTCACATGAACACTACATGAAGGGTCAGTGACACACCACAGACACACGAACACCACACAAGGGGCCACTGATACTCTACATGGCCACATGAACATCACACTAGGGGCCACCGACATACCACATGGTCACACGAACACATGAGGGGGCCACTGCCACACCACACAGCCACATGAAAACTATATTCAAGCTGGGCTCGGTGGCTCAGCCTGTAATCCCGCACCTTGGGAGGCTGAGGTGAGTGGACTGCCTGAGCCCAAGGGTTCGAGACCCACCTGGGCAACTTGGTGAGGCCTCATCTCTACAATAAAACAAAAATTAGCCAGGCGTGGTAGCACGCGCCTGTAGTTCCAGCTACTTGGAAGGCTGAGACGGAAGGATCGCAGGAGCCCAGCAGGTCGAGGCTACGGTGGCCGGGAGCGGCCACCGCACTCCAGTCTGGGTGACAGAGTAAGACTCCAACTCAAAAAAAAAAAAAGAAAACTATAATTCGATGCCAATGACACACCACACAGTCACATGAACACCACACGAGGAGCCACCAACATATCACATGGGCCACCAACATATCACATGGTTGCAACACTATACAAGTGGCCACTGACATACCACATGGTAAAACAAACACTATACGACGTGTCAATGACATGCCACAGTCACATGAACACCACACGAGGGGTCACTGACACACCACACAGTCATATGAACACTACACCAGGGTCAATGACACATCGCACAGTCAGGTGAATACCAGGCAGCATGTGAAACCAAAATAGCACACCATGCACCAACAAGAAATCATCTCCAAGACACTGAGTGTGGAAAACGTAAGGGCAACACCCTACACCTGTGTATAACACTTATGTAAAGCACAACATCCAGGACAACAGTGTGTGTTCTATACACAAAGGATGAATCTGAAAGTGCAATGAGAAATGACCATGGCATGGCCTGTGATCAAGGGAAAGGGCAGCTTGGAAGAGACTTCCCTAACCGCGTCCCCTCACATATCTCTTGACGTTTGTGCCATGTGGCTTTTACCTATTCTCAGAAACTAGGAAAATATATTTTAAAATTATTTTTCAGGTCAGGCACTGTGGCTCACACCTGTAATCTCAACACTTTGGGAGGTGAGATGGGAGGATTCCTTGAGCCCAGGAGTTCTAGACCAGCCTTGGAAACATAGTGTGACCTCATCTCTAAAAAAAAAATCAAAAATTAGCTGGGTGCACATGCGCCTGTAGTCCCAGCTACTTAGGAGGCTGAGGCGGAAGGATTACCTGAGCCCCAGAGGTCAAGGTCGTGGTGAGCTATGATCGTGTCACTGTACTAGGTGACAGAGTGAGACTCCAACTCAACAGCAACAACAACAACAACAAACCCTGTACCTGGAACCTGGAGATAATTATTACAGGTTCTAAAACTGTCAATTTTTTGATAAATATTGCATGAATATATAAATATATAATTATGCATAACATAAATACAACAATATATTAATATAGTAGTAATATCATTAAAATATAAACATGCTTTTTCAAAAACCGGATTATTGATGAAGGGAGGAGCCACTTTGCAAAAGGACACCTCCCCAGAAGTCCAAAGGAAGTACACCCTTGGGGAAGTTGAAATACAAAATGACGGATGCTTTCAGAGGAGGAAGAATAGCAATTAGAGAAGATGTCAGGAGGAGGCAGCATTTGCCACCTGACAGGGCAGCTGCAGGGCAGCGAACTGGGCACTGGGGAAGAATGGCTAAAGAGGAATAACATGAGGAGACAGTGAAGCTGTGGGGGCATGAGATCCCTGGGGAAGGCAAGGTGCTCAGAAGCAGGGCGTATGATGTAGACCCAGAATGTCACCTTGCAGTCCAGTCAAATGTCAGGGCAGATGGCTTAAGAATCGCCACGGAAGCTTGTGAAAATAGCAATCAACAGTCGACTCTTGAGGATGCTGACTTGGGAGGTCAGGGACAGGGCCAGGAGGGATTCAGGGTTTGTTGAGCTCCCCGATGTTGCTCAGGAGCAGTCGGGGATGGGGACGGCTGCTCGTCCATGTGCTGGACCTCAACGGGGGAGGACATGAGGGGTGGGGCTTAGGGACAGTCCACCAGGTCGCAGGGACAGGAATCAAGGAGACACAGAACCAGGAATCACCATGATGCTCAGTCTGGGGTCGGGGGGAGCAGATGGAGGCTCTGCACCAGCTCAGGACATGGCAAGAAGGTGGTTTCTGTGCGCTTTTCCACTATGGTGGTATCAGGAAGTCGTCAGAAGTCCAGGTTGGCAGTTAGCAGAGTGCAGGAGTTTCAAAAATACAATCTGGGAGACAGGTGTAAGAGAGGGGTGAGTGCCCAAGAGGAGAGCATGGAACCAGACTAGCTGGACCTTGTTCGTGCCTTTGTTTTCTCACCTATCAAACAGGAGAATTCTAGAACCCAGCCCCCCACAGGCTTTTGGGTGGCTTGTCCTGGACATAGGGGCCTTGTGACTCTGCCACCCCGCCTGCCAGGAACCACACCTCCTCTGTCCCACACCATTCTGAGGGGCCCCCCACTCCAGGTAGACACGTGACCTGCCGCTTAACTACAGGATGAGCCCCAAGGGGGAGTCTGTGGTACAAATGGCATAACCTAGGGCTGTGGGAGAACACGCGGTCTCAGTATGGCTGGAACCCAGATGAGTGGAGGTCGAGCCAGGAGAGAAGGCCAGAAAGGGTTCCTGCCAGGTCCTGCAACACTGGACTATCCTCTGAGGACCTCCAGTTGCACATTTCTGCTTAAGCCAGTTGAAGCTGAGCCGCTGAGCAGCAGGGACTCTATGAGTGACAGTAGATACCACTTCTGAAGATGATAAAAATCTCCTTGGATGACCCAGGGCTGAGGGAGGAGGAGCAATAAAGGAGTCCAATAAATTGGATGAAAGCAGGAGAAGTGGAAAGAGTGATCTGGAGTTCAGAGATATGTCCCCGAAGCCCACACCACCACAAGGCCACAGAAGGCCAGCAGCATGGTCACTGGAGGTGGCATCAGGAGGTTAAGGCAAGACACTTTGGGATGATGGGTTCCATCCAGCAGCAGGCCTGCTGCACAGCAGAGCAGGGCATAAAAGGCCCAGGGTCCAAGAAAATCATCAGCAGGCATGGGATGTGTTGCTGCACTGCCCTGGGTCTCAATTTTCACAACTCTTAAATGACCTTTCCAGCCCCTGGAGGACCTTCCAGGACAGGTTTAAGACCCCAAGGGCTGCAGCAAGGGAAGTAAGTGAAATGGAGAATAATCAAGAGAAGGGTTACGCCAGGATAAAGTGGTCCCCTCCGACTCACAGGAGAGACAAGTCCAGCACAACCAGGAGAATTCCAGGGGCTCAGGGACAGCATAGCAGCAGCTAAAGAATAGTGACATTGATCAAAAGAAGGTCCTTGGGTTCACGAAGAACTGCTTTCCCACAGTATGCAAGGGCCCAGCTGCCACCTGCTCAGGCACAGCTAAGAGTGGGCCATAGCAGAGCCACCACCGAAAAAAGCATCCACAGAATAACCCAGCCACAGGTGGGCCAGGCCGGGCTCCCAGGAACAATTTCACATGAGAGAAAGTCACAGGCTCCCTTCTATCAACAGGTGAGAGGAAAGCAAGTCATGTGGGGAAGGGAAGCAAAAGGTATAATCATGCATATGAGAAGACTGGAGCACCCACTCCAGCATGTATAGCAGAGTTCAGTAATTGCCAGATTTCTGGCACCCGGAGGTACTGGGGAAATAGTCCTGAGTAACTACCACTGTTTCCTGCCTGCAGAGGGCAGGGTCTACAGTGTACTCCAAAGCTCATGATGTGTCTGAACAAGTGACTGGGCCCCTCTCACCCATGTGTCCGAGGGTCACGCTGATCTCTGCCTCAAATGCCAGCTCCACATCACCACCTGAACCTCAGGTCAGCTCCTCTGTAGAAGACTTCCTTGGCTCCATCCCCTCAAAGTCCCCACAGCCCCACGCTACCCACCCAGCCCTGAGTGCAGAAAGGAGCTGCCTGGCTCCATGGCACCAACCCCCCAGGCCAATGTTTAGTGGTGACATCCACGGCATCCACTAATGCTGGCAATTCCCTGCCTGGGCACTCAGTGCCATTGTGCTGCCCCACCTTAGGTCAGGCACGGCCACAAGACTTGCTTTGGCCAATGCAATGTGAACAGAAGCTACTGTGGCACCTGCACAGCCAGTGCCCAACTCTCCAACCATTCTTCCCTTCTCAGCGATGCAGGAGCTTCTGCCCCCAGAACCAGCCAGACCTGCTGCCAAGACAAGATGCTGCTGAGGGCAACACAGTCAGCTGGAAACCAGAGAGAAAGAATTGATCAATAGGCCCTTCAATCGGCCCTGGTTCCCAACCAGGGGTAACCCTGCCACCCTTCCACAAGAACATGCAGTGGTGCCTGAAGATACCTTGCATTTCATGCCTGCAGGAAGCGCTGCTAGCACCCAGTGAGCAGAAGCCCTACTGTACGCAGGACAGGGACCTGAAACTAAGAATTACCCAGCCCCAAATGGCGACACAGCTGAGGCAGAGACATGGGATTCGGGGATACAACACTGAGCCACTGCTAGAGGACAATAGCCCTGAGAGCCGTAGAGATCCAGCACAGACCCTGAACAAACTACAGATAACCCTCCTGGGGCTGTGTGTTATGCAGTCTAGCCTGGCCTGGCCTGACAAACACTCCACAGGGACATGACCTGTGCCCTGTGTCCACAGCCCCAAGTTCTGAGCACAATCCCTGACAATGTGGGCATTTGGAGGCACAGCCAATAGCAAGAGAGGGAAAACAGCACCAGTTCCTCCTCTCAAACCTTCCCAGAAGGGACCCTACTCTCCAAATGCTGGCACCTGACATACATCTGTGCCTCAGCACAAGCCATCCCTCTGCAGGTACCCTTCCTCACCCGGAGCCCCTTCCTTGGGCTTCTCCCCCAAGAGCAGGCAAACACCATCCTCACCAGGGTCCCTTCCTGCCCCTCCTGCTGGCAGAAGTCATGGCTCACACCTCTGTGCTTGGTTTCTGACTACAAATACTGAGACCAGAGACCATGCTCTTAATGTCAGCACCACTGTGATCCCACAGACCCTGGACCTGGCAGGATCTCTGCAAACACTCCTGGAGTGAGCGCTTCCAGCCCCTGGTGCCAGCTCAGCACGGAGCCACCCTGCCTGCTCCCCAGCAGCCTGGTTCACTTGTTGATTCTTTTGTAATTGCATTTTTCTCCTATTAGCAGTGCCAGAAACGGAAATGGCCCAATATAAAGACAACATGTGAATAGAATTTTAAAGCCAGAACAAACATTTGAGTTATTTGAACAGTTCTGGAGAAGAACCAGATAAACTGGAAGCTGCCACACACCTTTTTTATTGGAGGGGCATCCTTCCCTGATTAGACAGTCACCAACCACCTTGACTGAAGGCCTTCCCATCCTGGGTCCACCCCCAGGGGAGGCAGGAGGCCCCAGAGTCCAGGTCACTCCCAGTGTAGCCTGGGTCAGCACGTCCCCTAAGACCTTCCACTGGGCCCCTGGAAGCGGCTTCTCCCCATAAATCCAGGACATTCATGAGAGGCAGAGCCAGGACTCACCTTCCTGAAGAGGTCAGCAGGGCTGCAAGGGCTGAAGACACATAGGGGCTGACAAGCCTCTGAGGTCTCACCCTCCATCTCAAGGAAGGAGAAACTGAGGGTAGGAGTGGCAATCATCCAAGAAAGTGTTCAGTTGAATCCAAGGTATCATCATGTCAGATCTGAAATCATCCTAACTTTTGGCTAAAAACAGATGCTAAGCCTATTTCCTTAACAACTATCAACACCTCCACTTTTTAATATAAAAATTCTCTACTCAGAATTATTTTGAGTCTTTTACTACCTCCTGGCAGGTGCTATAATTTTTCTTTCCCCTAATTAGGGATGAGCCCTAAATTGTGGGAGGAGGATGAAATCCTTGGAGAGGGAGGTGCATGGGATGCTGGGAGGGTAGGTCCTAGCATCTCCTCCTCCTTCCCACCCCCCATGCCTTCCCAGTTTCAGGCGGTCAGCCTTGGGACTAGTGACGCAATCTGTTCTCTTCACAGCAGTTTCTTAATCCCAAGAACGAAAAGTCACTTTAACACTGGCCTAATGAATGAGGTTAGCTTCTGCATGGAGGGAGACAGAAATTCCTCCCCTGACACTTCCCTCCCGTGCTCACAGGGGAGAAGCCGGCTCAAGAGGGTCTGAATTGCACCTATACTCAAGGTACAACACACACTTGAAATAGCAGCTGATGTGTGTGTCCCAGCATCCTGGGATGCTGACATTGAAAGGCTGGGTTCCAAACAGACTGAACAACCCCACCTGCCGAGATTCCACTGCGAACATAACCTACTGGCCTCTGAATTCCAAGCCCCTGAGGCTCAGGGTCTCTGCCTGGCTGTGGTGACTCCCACCACTGGCAGGGAGTTTTCCATCTGGTTTTTGTAAAACATTTGCTGGGCTTCTCTGTCAGGCCAGGCTGACATGGGAGCAGAGGAGCCCTCAAGCCATAAACTAGAAATACTGGCAGCAGCAGGGAAGGTCTGGAAGTTCAGGCCTTGCCTTCTGGTGTGTGTGCCACAGGCCCTGATGAGGACAAACACCTGAGGGATGGGGGGAGGTGGGAGAAACTCAGGCCTGGCCCTCTAACACTTGAGGGATGAGGGGGAAGGTAGGGGAAGCTCAGGCCCTGCCCTCTAATACCTGAGAGATGGGGGGATGGGAGAAGCAATGGCCCTGCCCTCTAACACCTGAGGGATGGGGGGAAGGTTAGGAAGCACTGGCCCTGCCCTCTCGTGTGTGTGCCACAGGCCCTGAGTAGAGCAAATACCTGAGGGATGGGGGAGAGGTGTGAGAAGCACTGGCCCTGCCCTCTGTCCACCTGGCTACACACCTGCTCTGACCTTGACCTTGATCCAGCCTGTCCCCTCTCAGCTGTAATTCTAACCCTTGGCCCTGAGAAAAGCAGGGAGGATGAACACTAGAATTATGTCCTATTGCTGCTGTGACAAATCACCACAAGCAGAGTGGCTAAAAACAACACAGATACTTTACTTCCTCATAGTTCTGAAGGAAGAAGTCTAAAATGGGTCAGTGGGATGGTCTTCCTCTGAAGGCTCAAGACTGTCCGCGTTCCTGGGCTTGTGGTCATGTTACCCTGACCTCTGCTTCCCTTGACACATCCCCTTCCTTCTCTGACCTTCCCGTCTCCCTCTCATAAGGACCCTTGTGATTATTCTTAGCCCACTAGGTAAAAATGACCTTCTATCTCAAGATCCCTAACTCAATCACAGCCAGATATGGTGACACATGCCTGTAGTCCCAGCTACTCAGGAGGCTGAGACAGGAGGATCACTTAAGCCCAGGAGTTTAAGGTTGCAGGTGAGCAATTTTTGTGCCTATGAATGGCTACTGAACTCCAGCATGGGTGACAAAGCAAGACCCCAATCTTTAAAACTAAAACAAAAAGTCCCATCGAATTCTTTTCCCACATAGGGCAACATATTCATAGGTTCTGAGGATTAGGACCTGGCTGTCATGGGGGGGGGTTGGCGAGGGCCTTACTCTGTCTACCTCCACAGGGTTCTGCCATCCCACAAGCTCAGAGGCTGCCTAGGAGCATCCAAGGCAGGGCAGGAACTGAGGAGGATCCATTGGAATTTCTCCAAGGGCCTTGACAGTCAACGAGGAGGAGAATTGCGCTCAGCCTCATATGGTGCTCACAGGCTTCCAAGGAGGCCCTGGGTACAGCCAAACACAGCCACAGGGGTCCCTAGTGGGAAGAGCAGAGAAGAGGCACCAAAAGCCAGAGAAGGGACATGGGGAACTAGGTGATGGCGACCCAAGGCTGTGGCTGTAAGTTGGGGAGGGGACTCCTAAGGTCCATGAAAGATGCCCAGACCTGAGTAAGTGGGTACATCCTGGGGTCCATGAGTTGCCCATGCCAGTCACCCAACCCCAAGGTTACCTGATTCCACAGGAAATCACATCCCTCAGTCCTGCCAAGTGGCCCCAAGCAGTGACAGACACTCTCCAGAGGCAACAAGAGCCCAAGCCCAGATGGGGCACCAGGTTCAGCCTCTGCCCAGAGGCACTGAGCATCCCACTACAGTCACAGTCAGTACTTCATCTGATGCCCCTGAGACCCTTGAGTTCTGAGAAGGACTCCAAAGGCCTGGGCATGACCCAACAAATGACAGGCCAACACCAGCAATTCCTGGGCAAGAGAAGGGCCAGAGGAGGAGGTGGGGGCTGGAGCCTGTGCCAGCCAGGCCCTGAGCTCTGCCTCGACTTACCCTGAATTTCAACAGTCACATGGGGGGGGTACAACTGTCATACCTTTTCAAGTGGGGAAATGCAGAGGAGTTCAGAATCCTGCTCAAAGACTCACCGCAAGAAACAGAACAGTCTAAACCTGGGGCTGTCATCAGGAAAGGCCTCTTCGTCCCATAGCACCATGCCACTTCCTAGGCGGAAGGGGATCTCTGTGATGGGGAAGGGGGTGTCCCACCAGGTTTGCTGGGAGTAAGGCTTCTGGAATTTCTGAAAGAGCAATTGTTCTAGACAGGGCTACCTCTTCTCCCCCACTCATATGTTGCCCCAAGTCTGGGCCGAAAACCTTCCTCAGACTCTTAACCCCAGGAGGACAGGAGGATGGGTGCCAGTGCCCCAGGGGCCCCAAGCCCTGAGCAGCTGCTGAAGGGCCTTTGGTGGAGGGCCCAGAAGGCACTTCCTAAGAAGCATGGATAGCCTCAGAGTGGACTGGACACACCCTGGGTCACCCCCACAAGTGGGGAGTGGCATCCCTGTCCCCTTTCCACAGGGTTGACAGCTCCTTCAGATTGCAGTGTCAAACATTCTGAGCCGGAGAAACCCTTCCTACAAAGCAGATTTCAGCCCAATCCTAGGGAGAGGTGGCTAGCTTCCAAAGGAAGGCAGTCAAGGCCAGTGATGAGCATCCCATGTTGGGAGGGATTCAAGCAGATGCCAGATGCTCATGGTCAAGGAAGGGAGGCTGATCTGTGGAGATGGCAACAGGGCTAGTGTCTTAGAGGCTGTACCCCACTTCTGAAGGCTTCTGAACCTACCAATGAGGTAGAGCAATCAGCCGGGTCACAGGACTGTAGCTCCCATGAATGGCAAGTCAGCTGGGCTCTGGAAGTGAGAATGAGCCTGGGACCTCAGAGTGCCCCACTGTCCAGAAAGTGGGAACACAGGCCCCCACAGAGCCCTTCCTCCAGGCTCTGCCAGGCTCTGCAGCTGGAAGCCATGGCAACAGGCCCAATGCAGGGAGTCAGAGCCACCACCAAACCAAAGCCAGGAGCCAGGGCCCTAAGCAGAATAAATGCCAGAAGGAAGAATATCTAGCTCCAGCCAGAAGGGCAGAACGCTGAGTGCCAGCGAAGGGTGTCTCCCACTCCCTGAGAGGCACAGTCTCTTTCCTGAAGGCTTTCAGTCTCCCTGTGGTCTCTGCACACCCACCCTCCTCCTTCTGCATCTGAAACATGGCTCCTTACCTCACCACCTCTTGTCAGCCATGCCCTCCCGGGTTCCCTTGCCTCTGCAGCAGATGCCTGCCACCTCGCCAGTGAGCCCTGCTCTGTCAGCTCTCAATATGCTCAGCTCGTCACCTGGCCCCCCCAACCCATGCTGTCTTTAATGGCTCCCCCATCTTTAACACCATACCCCTGCCCCCGATCCACAACACTGGAGGCCTCTTCCTCGCCCTCTTGGTAGGCAGTCCAAGAGGAAGGCCACCCAGCCCAGGGAGCTAGTCAGGGCAGGGGCCTAGCCAATGGTGTAGTCTCCCAACCCAAATCCCTCCCTCCCTAACGCAGGACAACATGCAGAGCCTGTTTGTGCAACCCCAAATATGCATGCCCACTTCTTCAACTCAAATTGCTTACAACTGTCCAGGAGCAATCCTTACTGTCAGAGTCAAAACTCAAGACAGAGGGGAATGGGCCCAATTTGCAGGGGATGAGCAAGGGGGGCTTTTTTTCTGCCAAGGTTTTCTTAAACCAAATTCCTCCTGATAAACCTCCAGGAACAGGAGGGATGTCTTGGGGCCCTGAGGGACTAGGACTCTTCTTGTGCCAGTTTGATTACCCAGGTCAAGAAATTCCCTTTTTACTTAAATTCATCTGAACTTGCATTTCTGTCACTTGCATCCACAAGAGTCCTGGCTACTCCAGCATCTAAACTGAACCCTCAAGTTTCTCCAACAACCTGCATCTTCAATCCTGAAAACAGACACCCCACCTGTTCTATATATAGCCCAGAGTCCAGCATCATCCACCCCTTCTCTTCCTTGTCTCCTCCCAGACTGCCACCATGAAAAGGTTTCCTAGGGACCTGCAGGAGCCAAGGGCCAATGGTCCTCCTCCCAAGGAGGCGGCTGGCTGTGTGCCAGAAGGAATGACAGGAAGAGAAAAGCAGATGATCTTTCAGCTGCAGAGGGAAAAAGAGAATCCCCAATAACTCTGGCTGGCTGATTGCATGTAATTATGAAGGAAAACATTCTTTAAAATTAGCTTCCCTCTAATTTTAAAGGGTATGGTGGTGGCTCATACCTGTAATTCCAGCACTTTGGGAGGCTGAGACGAGAGGATTCCCTGAGTTAAGGGGTTTGAGACCAGCCTAGGCAACTTGGCGAGACCTCGTCTCTACAATAAATCAAAAAATCAACCAGGCATGGTGGCACGTGCCTATAGTTCCAGCTACTTGGAAGGCTGAGGTGGAAGGATCACCTGAGCCCAGCAGGTCAAGGCTGCTGTGGCCAAGAGCGTGCTACTGTACTCCAGCCTGGGCAACAGAATGAGACTCCAACTCAAATAAGAATAATAAAATAAAATTAGCTTTCCAAGTGCAAATATAATTTCAAGTGTCCTTGCAGTGTGATTACAGCACCAGCCCAACAAATGTTTTACCATCAGCACAGACTGCCCAGGCCCCTACAGGCAAAAAATAACAAGCGAACAAAGGCCCCAGGGCCAGACAGCTCCCAAAGTGCTTCCAGCAGCCCAGGGAAAGCACCAGCCCAGAACCAGCCTTGCTCCCTCCACATATGGCTCAAGGCCCTCCCCAGGAAGGCACCAGTCACTTTGTTCTTCCTTCTCTCTTTTTAATCGGTAGGCCCTTTGACTTTCAGAATCAAATGCCAAGAGCAACCAGTTAATAAGGACAATTGCACTTATTATACACCTCCTAGGGGCTGGTGCTGTAGTCTACACCTCTGTCTTCCTGTCTGTAAAATTGGCGTGGCCACAGTGTGTAACTGGAGACATGGCTGAAGGATGGAAAGAGACCTGGCAATAGCACTCCCACCCCCCCATCAGTGTCACCACACTTCTCCCCCTCCCATGTAGCCCTCACAACAGCAGCGGCCCCTCTTCAGATGTGAAGCCTGAAGCTCCCAACAGTTCTGTGAACCATTCTGCTGGTTGAGGAAGGCCATGGAAGCAATCCTAGCTCTGCCGGAGTCCAAATTCCACACCCTTGTCACGATGGATCCTTGCTGGGCTCAAGGGATGACAGCAGCGCTGGCAGGCAGGTGTCCCTGACCTCAGCAGACAGCTCAGCCCTCCTTAGTAGCCTGGGCTTGGGCCTAGATTTTAAAGCATCCCAGGGTCTGGCTGAGTGGCCAGCCTCCATTTCTCCTCTCCCCACAGGGTGCCTTCTAGCCTGGGGCCTCCACCTCACAGGGTCTTCCCATTTTACACACCAGAGAACTAAGGCCCAAAACTGAGAGGGTTTTTTTTTTTTTTTTTTAGCTCACAGGAAAGTCAAGCAGGGAAGAACAAACTGTCAGTTACCTGGCACCCACAATGAGCCTGGCACTGGGAGTAGCACACTGGCATTCCCAATGTCACCAGCTACAACAGGCCCATTCCACAGCGGAGAAAATTGAGTTTCAAAGGGATAGATTCAGGGTTCAAAGGAGGGGACCAGGGGAGTCATGATTTTCTCTTTTGAGAGACAGGGTCTAACTCTGTTGCCGAGGCTGGAGTGCAGTGGTGTGACCATAGCTCACTGCAGCCTTACCTCCTAGGCTCAGGCAATCCTCCCACCTCAATCTCCCAGGTAGCTGAAACTACAGGTGCACACCATGCCTGGCTAATTTTTTTTTTTTTTGAGAGACAGGGTCTCACTATGTTGCCCAGGCTAGACTCCAGCTACTGGCCTCAAGCAATGCTCTTCCCTTGGCCTTCTAAAGTGCTAAGACTACAAGTGTGAGCCACTCCACCCAGCCCCAGGAGGGCCTTGATTTTCCATCCTGGCCTCTTAACCCCCAGAACTGAGGTCTTACTAGTACCACAGAAGCCTGGAGCAGGATTCCAGGTGCTCTGACTCCCAGATCCCTGCAAGCACATGGCCATGCAGGGCCTGATGTGTGTGAGGGAGGACAGCACACCAGTCACCAAAGTGGGCCTGACCTGCTGGTTTCTCTGGGTGGCAAAGAAACAAAACTGGAAAACAGAAAGATACCATGAAGGACCTTTGGCCAGCACTTGTTCTCAATGGAGAAATCTGCCCTCCTAGACACCGGGCAATGCCTGGAGACATCTTTGGTGGTCGCAACTCGGGGAGGGGGAGGAGGGTGCTATTGGCTTCTATCAGGCAGAGGCCAGGGATGCCACATGGCAAAGTTGATGGGCAGAGCCTGCAGGGCGAACCCAGCCAAGGTCAGACATATGGTCCTGGCTGACATCAACTGGGCCACCCAGATTCTTACCCATCATAGCCAGGGCCTCCCTAGACCCCAGGTTCACTGCACAGAACTCAGCTTCCAGGCACCAGCAGGTCCCAGGCAGTGAGAGGCTGACAGTCCCCAGCATTTCTCCTGGCAGTGGAGTGGCTGTACAGCACAAGCCACCGTCCCCAAGGCCAGGCTTCAAGGAGTTTCATTCAGCACATGCAGTGCTTGTGGCCCTCAGCACAGGTGCCACTGGGGAAGGAGGCCCTTAGGTGAGCTGGCCTGAACCTGGGACTGCACATCTGAGCCCAGCCCGGAGGGCCAAGCAGGCATGGGGCCTCTCTTTCCTTATCTAAATGGAGGTATAAGCACCCAGCTGTGGGGTGAGTTGGCAGAGGTTGTTTCTAACACACAACAGCTGCTCTGGTTATAATTTACCCTCTCCTCAAAACATGTTTTCCTTCAGAATGAAGATGCATTTTAGAGCTTGTCTCTGATCTCAAAACTGGCCAAACAGAGGGGATGCTGGTGTGGACCCTATGATGGGAAGGCTGATCTTGCTTGAAACCCCCCACCCAGTACTCTTCCCTGGTTCTGGCCAGCTGGGGTGGGGGTGGGGGTGGAGGTGAGAGTGAGGCTGGGACCAGCTGTAGGCCAGTGAGGGTCCTCTCAACAGCCCAGCCAGGTCTGCATCTCCTCAGCTGCCTCCTGCGGCTCCCAGCAAAGTCCCTCTGTCCAGAGTGGCCCTCCCAGTCAGCATCTCACTCACACTGAACCCTAGCTAAAGAAAGTGAATATATGTCATCTCTTCCTTGAATGTTCTGCTCCTCCATTAGGAAAATTTACCAGCAAGAAAGCAAAATGTGAAGAAGCAGATCACCTCCCTACCCCCGCATCCAACCACATTTCCTTTTTTAAATATTCTCTTCCCTTTTTGTATCCAACAGTTGAAATCCTCAGACATGTGGCATTCTGATTTCTGCTTTCTGTATACAGCATTGCAGTATAAACAAGTTTCATGTTTATAGTCTTCAGAATATTCTTTTTAAAAATTAATTTTCATTAACTTTATTATGAAAATTTCTAACATATACTAAAGAAAGAATAATAAAATGAACACCCTCTACTTCTTAATATAAAGTGTTAACCATCATTAACTCATGACAGGTCTTGTTTTCTTTTTTCCCCCATATTATTTTTAAGCAAATCCCAGACATGTAATTTCATATGCAAATACTTTTGTAGAATCTTTAAAAGCTAAGGACTTAAAAACATGTCCCAAGGCCGTTCTCACATCTGAAAATAAAGTACAACAGAGAATGATCATTTTAAATTACTACAGATCTGTTGAGTGTCTAGGCTGTGATTTATTGAGCTGTAATCTTATTCTTGACTGTTTAGATTATTTCCAGTTTTCTTGCTGGTGTAGATAATGCTGCATTGGACATCTTTGTGAATATAAATGTCTGGCTTCCCTTTCTGATTCCATTATGTGTAAGTAGGAGTTTTTATCCATTATTGTTGCATAACAAACCATCCTAAAACCCAGTGGCTTTAAGCAATCACCATTTGTCCAGCTCACATTCTGTGGGCTCAGCTGTTTAGTTCTGGCCTTGGCGGGCTCCCTCGTATATCCATGGTCAGCTTCAGGCCAGTCAGGGGACATGACAGGGCATGGCCTTTGGTTAATCAGGCTGAGGGGATGACCCAGTCTGGTGCCTTGCCCTCCATCAGGCAGCCTGGGCTTGCTTCTACCCAGTAGGCAGGGGTCCACAAGACTGTGCATGTTTCCAAGGCTTCTGGAGGCCCAATCTCTCTGCTACAGTTTTTGTGTTTTTTGTTTTCATTTTGTTGTTGTTTTTTGTTTTTGTTTTTGTTTTTGCCAAAATAAGACCCAAGGTCAGCCCAGATTCATGCAGTTAGAAAATAAACTCTACCCCATGATAGGGACAGCAAAGTCACAACAAAAGGACCAGACAGGGAGGCGACCTACATCAGGAACATCTGCACAGAATGTGTGAGCTGACCCTGTGCATCAGTCTGGCTACCAATAGACCCCACCCTCCTTAGCACCTGGCAGAGGCCCAGCTGGTACCAGGCTGGGCATGGGGAGGGATGGAGAAGTCAGGTCCATGTAGGGACGACTGTCTGTCCATTCAGAAAGCTTTCCTGAGCACCTACTGTGTACCAGACCGAGCCTGGTGTTCCCAGTCCTGGTCCTGCAGGAACTTGGCCTCTGCTTAAGGAGAGGAGGCTTGTGTGGGTGACTGACTGAGAGACTCAGTGGGCTTCATCAGCCCATGCAGTGATAGGGAGTTTTATTCTCAGCTTTGGGCCTGGTGCTACCTGTGTGGCAGCCCCCATGCGGACCTTCATTTTCCTCAGCTGGAAGAGAAGGGGGTTAGAACACAGGAGCCCCAACTCTAGAACATTTCAACTGGAGAGCACTCAGGATTTTCAGTGGGAAAACGTGGGTGAATCCCCAGCCAGGGCTAGCTCCAACACTCCCTCTTCCTCCTCCCTGTGCTGCTAGGTGCCTGTGTCACTTCCAGATGGCGCCCAGATCCAGATTACCTGATGTTGTTCTACCTGTGTGTTTCTTCACCAGAACAACTCCTGCATTCTCCCAGCAGAGCTGTTTACAAACATCTGTTGTTTGCATCCCTCTGTGCCAGGTGATCAGGGCCGAGCAGTGGCCAAGAGGGGCAAGGACTTGTCGTTTGGAGCTTTATTTAGTCTATGAGGGTGAGGTGAGGGGCAGACAAGTCAACCAATTAGTTAAAGAGGTAATTTCAGGCCTGAGACAGTGGCTCAAGCCTGTAATCCCAGTACTTTGGGAGGCTGATGCAGGAGGATCACTTGAACACAGGGAGTTCGAGACTAGCCTAGGCAATATACCAAGACCTCGTTTCTACAAAAAATAAAAATAAAAAAAATTAGCCAGGCATGGTGGTACACACCTGTAGTCCCAGCTACTCGGGAGTCTGAGGCAGGAGGATCATCTGAGCCAAGGAGTTGGAGGCTGTCATGAGCCATGATCATGCCACTGCACTGCAGCCTGGGTGACAGTGAGACTCTGACTCACTGAGATAATTTCATCCAGGATCAGGAAATGAGTGGAGAGCAGGGATGTGAAGGGATCTGGGGACTATCCCCAAGTGGTCAGAGAAGGCCTTTCCTGATGAAAGACCAGTAGCTGCCACCCAACAGGTCAGGAAGGCGTCAGTTGTGAAGAGCTAGGGCTACAGCATCTCAGGCAGGGGAACATCAAGTGTAAAGACCCTGTGGTGCCACTGATTAGGCGTCTGGTTACTGCTAAGGTCTGGGTCCTAGACGCTAGGCCAGGGGCTGGAGCACATGGTTCTTCTCACCGCAGGAGCTCATAGAGCAGGGAAGACAGATGCAGAGTGGAGGGAAAGGTTAGTTGAGCCACTCTCAAGGAATAGCGCATATCTCTCTCTCTGAGAAAATCGAGGAAGGCTTCATGCAGGCGATGACCCTCAAGTGTGTCTTTGAGGGCAGAAGGAGCTTGCTGGGCAGACAGGTATGGATGTAAGGTAGTCCTGGCAGCAGACAAGCACATGGGAAGGTGTCAGTGACATTGTGAGGTCAAAGGTCCTCCAAACAGGGACCCCAGACATGCAGGGCCTGGGCAATTGGGCAACTGCAGGAACACCAGAAGCCTGAACTGAGAGCATCCAGGAAGCAGGGACCTGGGGGAAGGAGCACCTGACTTTTCCTGCTGGTCTCATCCCTATTCCAAATTGCAGGTGTTAAGGCCAGGCATAGTGGTTCATGCCCGTACTCCCAGCACTTTGGGAGGCCAAGGCAGGAGGATTGCTTAAGCTCAAGAGTTCAAGAACAGCCTGGGCAACATAGTGAGACTCCATCTCTAAAAAAAATTTTTTTTTAATCAAAAAAGTTAACCAGCTGTGGTGGTGCACACCTACAGTCCCAGTTATTCGGGTGGCTGAGATGGTAGGATAGCCTTAGCCCAGGAGGTTGATGCTGCAGTGAACCTTGATTGTGCCACCACACTCCAGGTTGGGTAACAGAGTGAGACCCGGACTCGATCAATCAATCAATCAATCAGTCAAATAAAAGCTGAATGGCAGGTGTGGACTATGTGCACACCAAGTGGTGAAGAGCGTATTCCTAAGCCTCAGGGCTGGATGAGGGGAGACAAAGTGTCTGTGTATGGCACTTAGCACTGGGCAGGCACTGGTAACATGATGGCTTAACCCAGCTCCTGGAGTGCGTCCAGCTAATGGCCTCTTGGTGACTTAGCTGCAGGACAGTATGCAGCCTGGCCCTGCCCTGACTGTGGGAGGCTCACAGGCCAGCCTGTGGGGACTGCCCCTCACAGCCTCCTCTGAGCTGCGGGTACAGATGAGTTTCCAGAGCAGGCTGACTGTAATCCAGCTACTTCCTGTTTCCTTTCTCATTCTGAAATCACCCACGGAGCAGTCACCTGCTACCATCTGACCTCTACTCCCCTGTCCCAAGGGACGGCTCTAGGCAGGGAAAAGAAGGAGACCCCACATGTCCTCAGGTGGGGTCACCCCTCCATTGAGCAGATGAGGACGCAGAGGCTCCTCAGAGTGCAAGATACTTCTGCTGGGCTGCAGAGGAGTAAGAGCTGGGATGACCCCAAGCCCTTCTTCCTTCTGGGAGGGATGGCGCTGAGGCATGGGAGCTGAACTTGGGGTCTTTTTCAAGCCTGAGATTGTACTAGGACAGAATATTAAAGTTCTATTCACATATTATTTTCTGGACACTAATCAATTGCAAGCTTTATTAAATGAAAAAAAAAAAACTCCCTGGTGGTCTAGTGGTTAGGGAAAAAATATTTAAATGTAGGAGAGCCATCGTGTGTGTGTGTGTGTGTGTGTGTGTGTGTGTGTGTGTGTGTATGTGTCCTCATACACATCTCCTTATACAAACAGCCTATGTCTAAGAAACACACAAGAAGGTGGCAATGTGTTACTTCCGGGACTGGGGGTTAACTGTGAGGAAGACTCGTTTTGTACTGTATGTCCTAGGTATAAATTTTTTGTGAGGTCTTTTTGCTGGTGCTTTAGAAATGGAGTCTTGCTATGTTGCCCAGGCTGGACTTGAACTCATGGGTTCAAGCAATCCTCCTGCCTTGGCCTCCCAAGTAGGTGGGACTACAGATGCACACCACTGGCTTAAATTGACTTTTGATCATGTACAATAATACTTTTTAACAAAGGTCTTTTTAGTGCTATTCACATGTCAGTCATGAACCTGCCCAAGAGACTACATGGAATTTGTGGGGTCAAGTTAGCAAACTTCTTAAACTTGGTTTGTTTTCCAGTGCTGTTTTCTTTTTTTTTTTTTTGAGTTGGAGTCTCACTCTGTCACCCAGACTGGAGTGCAGTGGCCGCTCCTGGCCACTGCAGCCTCAACCTGCTGGGCTCCGGTGATCCTTCCGCCTCAGCCTTCCAAGTAGCTGGAACAAGTGAGTGCTACCATGCCAGGCTAATTTTTGACTTATTGTAGAGATGAGGTTTCGCCAAGTTTCAGGCTCAGGCAATCCACTCACCTCAGCCTCCCAAAGCGCGGGATTACAGGCTGAGCCACCGATCCCGGCTTCCAGTGCTGTTTTCATCCACTGATAAGCTGAAGTGACCCCTCCCCACATAACAGACCCAAGGGCTATATTTCCCTGAGGCTCTTCATTGCCCAACCTGATAGGTCAGATGCAAGCTACAGCCTCACCAGCTAAGCTGGAAGCAATGAGTCACAAGTTTGCTTCCCAGGGGCTCCAAGCTGGGCCCTCAGATAGGATAGCGATGCCAGCCACACAGCTCAGTTCCAACCCCGGCTCCTGCCACCTTGTGCAACTCAAAAAGGCCTGAGATGCTACTTGAAGGTTGGCCCGGCAGCCACATGAAGGGGAGGGCCCATGCAGCCTCCCTTCTGGAGCTGCCTCTATCTAGAGGCCCACTGCCTAGAAGAACCCTGGACACCAAGCAGAGACACCTGGTGAGTTAAGTCTTGTCCTCACTTCCCCTATTGTCTCCAGAAAGAAACTATTTGGATCCCAAACCCTAACCATGGTCCCCCATCCTAAGCTTCTCCCAGACTCTGGCCCACCCCCTTCGCTGGGTCCTCAGGTCTAGGCTTAAGAGCTGAGCCCTCACGCTTCAACTGAGGTATGGAACAGCCTAGGTCTGTCGCCACTAGCACTCACCATTCATGTCCCCTCCCCTTCAAAGTAGAAATGACCCCAGCATGACCTCCCACCATGCCTGCCTGGCCATGGAGGGGCTGGGATCTGGCTTTGTGCATGGGAGCTGAGCGTCCTGGGTGGGCCAGGGCCCTCCCCAGCCAATGCTACCCTCCAGCCCCAACAACCCCCAACGAATGGTTTGCAGCTGCTCCTGTCACAGAACCCTTCAGGATCCAGGCAGAAAGACACCTTCTCAACTGTCCCCCAGCAGGAGAGCAAGACGGGCCAAATGGTGACAGGCTAATTATGCTTACATAACACATGCTTATTTCACTCCAAACACTCCAGTGTCAAAACACCAAGGTTCTGCACAGCAGAGTAGGGAAGACATCATCCTAGTCCTTCTCCCTGAACTCCAGGGCAGCCTTCCTGAAGGCCCCAGAAAACCCGTCCCACAAGCAGGAGGACACCAGTAACTTTCTCTAGTATGCATGGGCTTAAGCAAGACTTTGGCTCTGACTTGTGGGGGTCTTCTTCGTTCCCCTCCCAGGAACCACATCCTGGCCTCAGAAAATGTGTACAAACTGTCAGGCCCCATCTTGGCAGGAAGCAGCCCCAGCCTAATCCTACTGGAGCCCAGAACCAGGGAGCATCCTGGCCCCAGTGATGTGCCCACATCAGAGCAGGTGTGTGGCCCAGGATGACAAATCAGGCCGTCAGAAGGCATCCTTGTCCCTGCAGCCCTGGGACCAGCCTACCCAGATGTGAATCCCAGCCAGGACCATGCTAGCTGAGTGACCTCATTAGGAAATGGGGTACTAAAAAATGTCCAATTTCACAGGGCTGCGATATGCAGCAAATGAGGTAATACCTCAGGAGTCAGCACGGTGCCTGGAACAGGACAAGGGGCAGTTGTTAGGACTCACTGTGTACCACAAGACCCTGAGAATGGAACCAATGTGGAAGAGACTCGGGAGGCAGAGGCAGCAAGCCCTGGGGTCCATCATCTAGGCCCGGCATCCTCCCACACCTGAAGCCAACTCCTGTGGACCACATAATCACGGAAGCCAACTTGCCCCCTTTATCACTGAATCCATTGGGCACAGAGGGCTCTGTCCATATACCTTGGACTCATTAAGGACCAACCAAACACTCAATTTTCTGCTCAAGTGTTAACCGCACCCCAACAGCTCACCACACCTGTTGGTTAACTAGGAGAAGGAGGATGGGGGACATAGCAATGGAAATAGGTTTGAAGGCACATGGCCCAGGCCACAAGTTCTCAGCATCAGAGAGTCCCAGCCCATGGCTGAGGAAAGACACTCGCAGAGCTGCTAGAAGGTTGCCTCAGGGAAGGGGGCACAACTCACTCACCCACCCTCCCAAAAGAGCATACCCAAAGCAAAGAATTGGCTCCCTTAGCATTCCCCACATGGCCAGGGAAAGGACAACCTGGGTTCCTCAACAAAAACTCCTTCTGGTCAGGGACGGAGTCCACCAACAGTGGTTGAGAACAGAACACTGGCCTCATCGCACTCCTCGAGATTCCCTATATGCCAAAGAAGGCCCGCTGTGAGCTCCAAAGCTGCCGGGCGACATCACTGCATGCATGAACCTGCAGACCAGTTACCTCTAGTAGCAAATCCTCATCTGAAAAGACTCCTTGTGGCTCCAGGTTTTTAGAAAACTACTCCAGGCTGGGCATAGTGGCCCATGCCTGTAATCTCAGCACTTTGAGAGGTCAAGGCAAGAGGACTGCCTGAACTCAGGGGTTCAAGACCAACTATGCCTATGGTTCCAGATACTTGAAAGGCTGAGGCAGAAGGACTGCCTGAATCCAGCAGGTCAAGGCTGTGATGGCCATGAGCGTGCCACTGCACTCCAGCCCAGGTGACAGAGTGAGACTCTGACTCAAAAATAAATAAATAAATAAAATGAAAACTACTCCAGATCAGGAAACTCAGCGCCTCACCCTACAGGGGTCTACTCTGATGTTACCTGTCTGATGTTACCTGTATGACATTACCTCCTCCCTTCCAGAGATGTCTGCAGAAGAGCAGTCTGCGTGTGTTGCGTCCCTCTCATGCACAGGTACAAGGCCAGCTCTTAGTGAGGAGGAAATTAGGGCCCAGAGAGGAGCCAAAACACACCCAGAGTCACCCATCCAATAAGAGGCTGAGTTCACATCTAACCACCGACCAAGATTCTTGCTGTCCAAGACATCATACTCCAGCACAGACCCACCAAGAGGCTCCAATCTACGTTTCTCTCTTTCCCACCTTCTTCCCCAGACATGAGGGAACAGCATGCTCAGACATAAACTGCTGGTAAACAGCTCCGTCAACCTCTATTGGCCAATCCTAAACAAGAACAACACAGTGACCAATGACTGCACCTCTTTCCAAGGGCCAAGCTCTGGGCTTGAGGTGCCTTAGCTCACCCAATCTGCAAAGTTACCCTGCTGCAGGCTAGTATGAGAACTCCCAGGCTGCAGATCTCTTTAGTTTAGCAGAAACTGAAGGTTCAGAGAGGTTAAGTCATATGGGCTGAAGCCAAGGGTCTGCCTGTAGAATATTCCCAAGAGCATCCCAGACATCTGGGGTCTTTCTAAAGAGCTTTCAAAATCTTCTGTGCCTCTAGCATCAGTAAAGTTCCAAGGTCCCCAAGATGACCCCCAGGAAGGGACACAAGCAGCAGTTCAAACAGGGGAGTGGGCCACGTGGCTTCGTCTACACAGACTCTGAGAATTTCAAGGAAGGAGCATGGCAGGCAAGACAGCACTTTATAAACCACATAGCCCAAATCCAGAACAGTCAGCAGGCCCACCGCCCACCTCCCAGGCCTGAATGGGAGTCAACTGAGTCAATGCCTGACTTTCCTAACACTCTCTAGGCAAGTGATGTGTTCAATTTAAATTGAAGAGAGAAAGTGAATAGCAAAGGGGAATGGAGGGTATGCAGAAGAGCTCAGACAAAAGGGAGCCATGGCTAGGTGTGGTACCTCACAACTGTAATCCCAGCACTTTGGGAGGCCTAGGCAGGAGGACTGCTTGAGCCCAGGACTTTTGAGACCATCATGGGCATCACAGTGAGACCCTGTCTTTACAAAAAAATTTAAAATTAGTCAAGTATGGTGGTGTATGCTTGTATTCCCAGCTACTCGGGAAATTGAGGCAGAAGAATCTCCTGAGCCCAAGCGAGCTGTGATTGTGCACTCCAGCCTGGGATACAGAGTGAGACTCCGATTAAAAAAAAAAAAGACAAAAACAAAAACCCCTGTAATGATTGAGAGCATGAGCCTTGGAGTCAGGACACTGACATTCAAATCCCACTCCCAGGAGTGACCAGCTATGAAACTGTGGGAAGGTCACTTAGCCTCTCTGAGCCTCAGTTTCCACATATGAACTGAGAGCCTCAAAGCATCACGTGTAAGTGCTTAGCACCACAAAAGGCAGAAAGCTGGAGCTCCAGAAACAGGAGCACTGTAGTTCCAGGAATGATCAGCTCCTGTGCCACTTGACAATGCAGTACAGGGACCACTCCATAGCCCTGAGCTGGTGCACCCCTCGGGGGAGGATCCCTTGCCCCTTCCACGCCACCACCATCAGCAGTGACAGGCAGCCGCTGTCAGCTTGCCCACAAGTGGGGCACCTCCTGACTGACAGGCAAGGCAGAAGATGGGACCTGGACCGTCTTCCCCAGAGCAGCGAGGGGACCAGGCACTCAAATCTCCCTGAGCACAGGCCACAGCTTTGCTATACCAGATCAAGGGGAGGAAAGAGGTACTTGGGAGCTGACGCTTCAGGAAGCAAAACTTCCTTCTGAGGGGATCTGGACAGCACTGTCCAGACCTTCCCACAGGGCGGCAGACACAGGCCTCTGATGGAATAGCCAGAATTCCAAGGATCCCATAATGAATGTTAGGACAATAAGAATAAAATCTTAAAGAACGGACTTGGTGGCTCAGCCTGTAATCCCATGCCTTTGGGAGGCTGAGGTGAGTGGATTGCCTGAGCCCGCGGGTTCCAGACCCGCCTGGGCAGCAAGACCTCATCTCTACAATAAATCAAAAAATCAGCCGGGCGTGGTAGCACATGCCTGTAATTCCGGCTACTTGGAAGGCTGAGGCGGAAGGATCACCGGAACCCAGCAGTTCGAGGCTGCGGTGGCTGGGAGCGGCCACTGCACTCCAGTCTGGGCGACAGAGTGAGACTCCGACTCAAAAAAAAAAGAAAAACTTAAAGAAAATAAGCTTTAGTGTTAGCAAGACCAGGCTCAAACTTAAGATACCCTTGCCTGCTAGTTCTACAGCTAAATCTGAATCTTTCTCCTGAGTCTTCATTTCCACATCTATAAGATGGGTAGAGGTGCAGAGTGAAGAGGAAATGTCACCCAGAGAGAAATCAACAGTCTCACATCACTCTATTCCTCATAAAGAAACCCATGAGCCAGGCATGGTGGTTGCACCCACAGTCTCAGCTATTCGGAAGGCCAAGGATCACTTGAGTCTAAGAGTTCGAGACCAGCTTGGGCAACACAGTGAGAACCCATCTCTTAAAAAAAAATTAAAGGCCAGGTGCACTGGCTCACGCCTATAATCCCAGCACTTTGGGAGGCTGAGGTGAGAGGATTGCCTGAGCCCATGGGTTCAAAACTAGCCTGTACAACTTAGCAAGACCTCATCTCTACAATAAGTAAAAAAAAAAAAGATTAGCTAAGCATGGTAGTACATGCCTATAGTTCCAGCTACTTGGAAGGCTGAGACGGAAGATCACCTGAGCCCAGCGGGCCAAGGCTGCGGTGGCCATGAGCATGCTGCATCCCAGACTGGGCAACAGAGTGAGACTCTAACTCAAATAAATAAATAAATAAATAAGCCGGGCTTGGTGGCTTAGCCTATAATCCCAGTACTTTGAGAAGCCAAGGTGAGTGGATTACCTAAACCTGCGGGTTCGAGACTAACCCAGGCAACTTGGTGAGACTTTATCTCTACAAAAAGTAAAAAATTAGCCAGCGTGGTAGTGCGCACCTGTAGTTCCAGCTACTTGGAAGGCTGAGGCGGAAGGATCGCCTGAGCCCAGCAAGTCAACACTGGGGTGGCCATGAGCATTCTACTGCACTCCAGCCTAGGTGACAGAGTGAGACTCCAACTCAAAAAGAAAAAAATTAAAAATTAAATAAACAAATAAGGCTAGGCGCAGTGGCTCAAGCCTGTAATCCCAGCACTTTGGGAAGAAGAGGCGAGAGAATTGCCTGAGCCCAGGGACTCAAGACCAGCCCCAGCAACTTGGCAAGACCTCGTCTCTACAATAAATCAAAAAATTAGCCGGGCGTGGCAGCACGAGCCTGTAGTTCCAGCTTATTGGAAGGGTGAGGCAGAAGGATCACCTGAGTCCGAATCACCTGAGCCTAGCAGGTGGAGGCTGCAGTGGCCGTGAGCATGCCATTTTACTCCAGCCTGGGCAACAAAGTGGACTACAACTCAAAAAATTAAAAAAGAAAATGAGGCCAAGGCACAGTGACTCACACCTATAATCCCAGCACTTTAGGAAGTCAAGACAAGAGAATTACCTGAACCCAGGGGTTCAAGACCAGCCTGGGCAACTTGGCAAGACCCTGTCTCTACAATAAATCAAAAAATTAGCTGGGTCTGGTGGCGTGTGCCTGTAGTTCCAGCTACTTGGAAGGCTGAGGCGAAAGGATCACCTAAGCCCAGTAGGTCGAGACTGCGGTGGCCATAATCATGCTACTGCACTCCAGCCTGGGTGACAGAATGAGACGCCATCTCAAAAGAAAAGAAAAGAGAAGAGAAGAGAAGAGAAAAGAAAAGAAAATGAACCCTATGAGCCCAGGATCCTGAAAAGCACGCAGCCTGGCGCGCTATGGAGCTGATCGGTGGCTGAACCGCTGCCCTGCCCTGGAAGGAGCTACTAGGCAGTCCCTGGGCTCAAAGTCACTCAGTGGTTCTCACTGCCCCATTGAGTCCCAGAACCCAGGAGTGCCTAACATGCAGCAGGCACTCAGCAAGTATGGAATGCAAGTGCTCAAAGGAGCGAATGGTGTGCCTCCTAAAGAGATGATGCCAGGGCCTGCCCCAGATTCATTTCAGGAAGGGTCAAGGGCAAGGGCCCCAAGGAGGGGACCGGATGTTCCCTCACCGATGTTCCCTCACCTCGGCAGCCCAGCCCTCAACTGCTGATGGAAATAGGGTGTGAGGCAGAAGTGAAAGTGAAATTACCACAGGCACACTGTCTCTGAACCCTGCACCCACTGACCACCCCTCAACCCACCCAGGAAATAGCAAGTTAGCCACTGGCACTGGAGGACCACCCTCCCTGTAAAGGTTAGCAAGGGCTCCTCCCAGAGATGGGTCAGAGGCTAAAGGCTCAGAGGGGTCAAGAAGGCAGGTAAGGTGGCTCCCAGGTGGAGGGGAATCCTATCAGTTATGATGTACCTGCCATGCAAGTCCTAGGGTGGGTGCATTACATCCATTTTGCAGATGGAAAAGCAGAGGCCCAGGGAGTCAAAATGACGCACCCAGTCATCTCTAGCTAGATGGCCAAGTCTTGTGCTCCAAGTTCACTGCCATCCCCCTCACCCACCATCCCTCTGGCCCAACAACTGCACACAAGAGAGGTTCAGGAAAGAACCCTTTAATTTTCTTCCAAAACCAGGTACCATGCCAACGGGGACTGGGTGTTCTATTCAAGACAAAGGTGGCCCAGCAGTGTAGAAACTGTGGTTTCAGGAGTCAATCCACCCCGAACATGAACCCCAGCTCTGCTACTCACAGCTGGGTGACCAAACAGGCCACCTTGTCTCTCCTGGAGCCATGGAGTATCATCTAGATGTGGGGTCACGCACCAAGCATAGCTTCTGATCTCAACTGTGCCTGGCCCCAGAACTCAAAGGTTCTCGGTACCCTCTGAGGCCTGGAGTGAGCCACACAGGCTCCAGGGGGTGGAGAAAAGCTCAGCACAGCCTTCTGAAGCACAGCAGGGGCCCGAAGAAGGCCCCGTTTCCAGTCTGGGCCCCAAGAGCGCCCAACTGACCTGGTGCTGAAGGACGGGTGCTGAGGAGTCCATTGGGACTGAGGAGTCCATTATATTGCAACATAAATGGCCAAGGAAAACACCTCGACTGTTGCATCTGGCCAGGCTGGTCCCCAGGAATGTCCCTGTCAGTCTGCTGCAGGGCAAACCAGCAGCCAGAGGCAAGAAACCCTAAAAGGTTTCCTTTGAGACTAGATTTCACAAAAGGAGCAACAGCAAGCAGCAGGCAGGTTGGTGGCTGGGTGCCCCTGCCGTGCTCCCTCCCTCCCTCCCTCCAGCATGACAGAGTCAAACAAGATACCAGGGGGCAGCACTTGACTAGGGTTTCCCAGTGCAAGTTCCAGAGACAGAGACCCAAGAATCAATATACCAGGAGTCAGGGGGACTCAGGACAGGCTGGTCTGGGACTCCTGGGCTCCAACACACCCCTCTGGAAACCCCTATCCCAGAGAAGCCCGCAGAGAGAGACTGGTCCGGCCTGGGCTAACTCAGTACTGCACCACACCTGACTGTTCTAGGTTGAGGCCAGGTGATGCACTTCAGGAGGAGGCAGTTTGAGTATCCCCTAAGAATCCTCAGGGCCTACCTCCCACCGCCCACATGCTCACTTCCTAAATACAGAGGCAGAACTGAGCCAGAGAGGCGTGTTTGTCCTTCTGTCCCCAGGGCACAAGTACAGCCTCCCTAAGGTGGCGAAGGAATAATGCTCTGAATGAATGCCCTGCATAAAGCGGAACCAGCCTGCAGTTCTGCCCAAAGCAGCCTGCTCTTCCGTCCACATAGAGCCTCAGGCTGATGGCAGAGACAGGCAGCACATGTGGTCCCTAGGCAGTGACCACTGCCTACATGGAAAGTCTTTGAGCTCCTGGAGGAAGCACTCTGCCCCTACACTAAATATCACCTCCTCAGAAAGCCTGCTCTGACCACAGCCAGCAGCATTTCCAAGCAGATCTGCCAGCTGTGCTTAGACGAGTGCTGGTTCACCCTAACACCCAGGGCACATAAAGGCCATGAGGGTGAAGACTCACACCTGGCACAGCTGAGGGGAGATACTCAGGGTCTGCCAGGAGGAATGAAGTCCATCCACGTGCTCCTCCCTAGCCTGGACCCCCCCCACCTCTCCCTCCCTCTTCCCCACCCGATGCTTCCTTCCTGGCCCAGGGTACTCCAGTCACTAGTGGTTTTGGCTGAACCACAGGGACATGGAAAAGGCTTCCAAACACCACCAGGTGCCTCATGGATCCACTAAGACATTCTCTGGGTTCCTATGTACACTGGGACAGGCTCTAGGGTTTCAGCAGTGAATAAAGCTGTCAAAATCTCTATTCTCATGGAACTGACCTTTTAAAGGAGAAAGAGACAATAAGCAAGAAAGTGAGCAAGTCAGGCCAGGCAAGGTGGCTCAAGCTGTAATCCCAGCACTTTGGGAGGCCAAGGAGAGAAATTGCCTGAGCCCAGCAGGTCAAGGCTGCGGTGGCCATGAGTGTGCCACTGCACTCCAGCCTGGGCAAGAGTGAGACTCCAACTCAAAAAAAAGAAAGAAAGAAAGTGAGCAAGTCAGAGAGAAAGACCAAGTGGCTGAAGATTCTCACGGAGGGGTGGGGTGGGAGGGGAAACACAAGACGATATCTCCCCAGAGCTTTCTGGAGGGGTGCTTGTGACCTGGCTGTATGTCCTGATCCACCCTGTATCAGGGCGGCTCAAGGCTTCACAAGTCCGCAGGACACTGCTGGAGGTGTGCCCTGGAACAGAAGGGTGGGGCAAGGTGGGGGTGCTGGACAGTATGGGGGCACAGAAGTCTGGGACTCCCTCATGGGACTGATTCTCAAATCTGCACAGCCCCATGGGATCTCAACAGATTCACCTAAAAGCAGGGAGGAGTACTCCTGGGGGCTATCACAGCCAACCCGGCTCTGAGACAGCCCCATGGAACCAGCCTGGCACAATGACAGGCCCACAGAACAAGCCCACAGAGCCCTGGAGAGACATACTGGCCACAAAGGCAGCTGCTTTCTGAGCAGGCTCAGAGCAAGTGAGACACAGCCCCAGAGGAGTTGAAGTAAACCAACAGGATGGCCTGGTAGCTCCAATATGCACTCTGGTCTGCAGCCCTGGAGGAAGGGCCTGCTCGCAAGGCCTCAGCCAGGGGCAGGTGGGAGCACTGAGCCTGAAGTGTGGGGGCACATCCCTACTGTGTGCCTAGGGGGTCCAGCACCCTCCTCAGAGCAAGGTCACACACACACCCAGGCCAGCTCTCCAACGGCCACCAGAGGGGAAACAGCTAGCCTGGGCCCCATTCATGCAGGAGGGGAAGGTGTTTAATCTGACAGCTTTGCAGGGAGAAAGGGAGATGCACAGTTCCTGAATGATGGTTTGCCTTCCAATATGAATACTGCCTTTTAAAAAGGATGTACTGTAGCATTCCCTGTAAAGCTAGCTTGTCAGATGAATCCAAAATGAATGGGAACAGGAACCCTATCTACATCCAACTGTTGAGAACTCAACATTTACCAGACACTTCACTAAGGATGTACCAAGTGCCCCAAACCTGCTAAACCACATGGGAGAAATAACCGGCGGAGGCAGGATGGCCCTGTGGTCAGGAACAAGGTGCCCAGCTGCCGTGCAGGTGGGCTGGGCTCTGCCCGGTGCCTGCCCAACACAGTCAGTCCCTGGCAGCCTGAACTCCTCAGCGTCACCGCCATAAGAGAAATGCAAATCCAGAGTATTGATTCAGCTGTAAGATTCAGATGGGTGGCGTGTGGAAGAACAGAGTCCTGCAGTGATGTTGCAGGGCCACCAGGCAGGGGCGGGCCCCTCCTCAGCCGTGCCCACTGACCCACACACACTCCAGCAAGACGATAAGCTGGCAGCCATCATAGACATCACAGTCCCTTGCAAACTGCCAACCCAAGAATGTGAAACCTACAAAGCCAAATATTCCTGAATAGAGAGGCATCCGCGGGCACAGACCCGCTTGCTCATGCCCCAGGGACACCAACAATAGCAGCAGCCATTTAGTCCCAGGCACCATCCCATGTACTTTGCAAGGCCAGCAAAGCCACTTGCCTGATGCTCACACAGCCCCACACTAAGTACTGTTACCCTCACTGTCCAGATGAGGAAGGTGAGGCATGGGGGGGGGGTCACATGGGTGTTCTGCTGTGCTGTCCCTAATAGACAACCCATGCCCAGATAATGTTTCCTCCCCCTTCAAGTCCAGATGGCTCCCCAGGAGACTACGAGTAAGTGTTTATCAGCTGGGTACAGTGGCTCACGCCTGTAATCCCAACACTTTGGGAGGCCAAGGTGAGAGGATTGCCTGAGCTTAGGGGTTCAAGACCAACCTGAACAACATGGTGAGACCTCGGCTCTACAATAAATCAAAAAATTAGCCGGGTATGGTGGCACATGCCTGTAGTTCCAGTTACTTGGAAGGCTGAAGCAGAAGGATCGCCTGAGCCAGCAAGTCAAGGCTGCCATGGCACTTCATCCTGGGCGACAGAGTGAGACTCTGAAACAACACAAAAAAAAACAGCCGGGCTCAGTGGCTCAGCCTGTAATCCCGCGCCTTTGGGAGGCTGACGTGAGTGGATTGCCTGAGCCCGCGGGTTCGAGACCTGCCTGGGCAGCGAGACCTCCTCTCTGCAATAAATCAAAAAATTAGCCAGGCGTGGTAGCGCATGGCTGTAATTCCGGCTACTTGGAAGGCTGAGGCAGAAGGATCGCCGGAGCCCAGCAGGTCGAGGCTGCTGTGGCCAGAAGCGGCCACTGCACTCCAGTCTGGGCGACAGAGTGAGACTCCAACTCAAAAAACAAAAACAAAACAAAAACACAAAGTGTTTATCTGCAAGTCTGGTTATGGATATCCCTGTGCACTGCTACGAAGGAAACCTAAGTCACCACCCCTTCCGCCTCTGCACCCCTCTAATGGTGGCAAATCTAGACATCAAAACAAAATAATACCCACCCACAGACCAGCATCACTTAATCCTGGAAAAGATCCTCCTTCCTCCCCCCGAAGAATCTCCCAAAAGAATTCCAGTTCAGAATCCTAAGCCATCCTAGCAGAAAGGGACCTTCAAGTTGTCCTTTATTTTATTAATATTATTATTATTTTAGTCAGGGTCTCACTCTGTTGCCCAGGCTGGAATACAGTGGCACATTCACAGCTCCCTGCGGCCTCGATCTCCTGGCCTCAGGTGATCCTTCCCCCTCAGCCTCCCAAGCAGCTGGGACTACAGGCATGTGCTACCGCACCCAGCTATTTTTTTTATTGTTTGTAGAGATGCAGTCTTGCTATGTTGCTTGGGCTGATCTTGAACTCTTGAGTTCAAGCAATCTTCCCATCTTGGCCTCCCAAAGTACTGGAATTACCAGCATAAACTACTGTACCCAGCCAAAATGACCCAATTTTTTTTTTTTTTGAGTTGGAGTCTCACTCTGTCGCCCAGACTGGAG
>NW_007259456.1:264725-269060 GCF_000164805.1 Carlito syrichta
CTCACCTCAGCCTCCCAAAGGCGCGGGATTACAGGCTGAGCCACCGAGCCCGGCGACCCTATTTTAAAGAAGAAATGTAGGGTCCAAGGGAAGGACCAGACCCTTGGAAGGAACCAGCATGCTACGCTCCCTCTGGCATGCCTCCCAGGCTCCCAACCCCAAGAAGGCAAGTCCACTGCTCTGCTGCACCCAGACTTGCCTAACACCAGACCTGGACTCCAGAAGGTGCTCAGTAAATGTAAGCATCCTCAGTTCCTCGGGTTAGACACCACAATCCAAGAGTGCTCCATATATATGAGTCTTCCAAGCAGAGTCAGCCCAGCTGGCCTCGTTTTCAAGGAGGAGAAACTCAAAGGCATTCTGCTTTTAGAGCCTCTAGGAAGTCCCGGCCTTACCTAGGCAAAGACAAGACCTGATAAGCAGGGAGACCCCTCTCTCAGAGGAGAGGCCTCAGAACTGACTCAGAAAAGCCTTCTAACTGGCTGTGCAAGGCCCTTACATCCCCCAAGCCTCAGTTTCCCCATCCCTCCATCCCTGGGCTGCTGGAAGGAACAAATGAGATGATACTTGGAGGCACCTCACTAAAAATCAGCTATTGCAGTAAAGACAGACAAGGTTCACCCACATTTTATACCACAAGGC
Organism: Carlito syrichta; assembly: GCF_000164805.1. Lineage (NCBI taxonomy): Eukaryota > Metazoa > Chordata > Mammalia > Primates > Tarsiidae > Carlito > Carlito syrichta. Next base: position 265,368 of record NW_007259456.1, read on the forward strand.
TTCATGAAGTCATGTGACTCTTTCACCACCTTCTGCAACATAGGTTCAGTAACAGAAAATAATGGGTAGGAGAGAAAGAGGTAGAGAACAGGCACAGAAAACACAAGTGAGGTCAGGTATGGTAGCTCATGCCTATAATTCCAGCGCTTTGGGAGACCGAGGCTGGAAGACCACTTGAGGTCAGGAGTTCAAGACCATGCTGGTCAATATAGTGAGACCTCGTCTCTATAAAAAAACAAAAAAATTAGCCAGACATGGTGGCGCACACCTGTAGTCCCAGCTACTCAGGAGGCTGAGGCAGAAAGATTACCTGAGCCCAGGTCAAGGCTGCAGTGAGCGTTATCATGCCACTGTATTGCAGTTTGGGTGACAAAGTGAAATCCTGATTCAAAAAATAAATGTAATAAAATAAAACAGAAAACACAACAAAGGGAACCCAGGTCAGCCAGCAGTCCCTAACAAGGTACTGTGGAAAACTAGAAAATTAAAAATTAAATTAAAATCACCCAGGCCGGACATGGTGGCTTACACCTGTAATCCCAGCAATTTGGGAGATGGAAGCAAGAGGACTGCCTAAGTCCTGGGGTTTGAGACCAGCCTGGACTGGAGAATCCTCATCTCTACAATAAATTTAAAAATTAGGCTGGGAGTAGTAACTCATGCCTATAATCCCAGCACTTTGGGAGGTAGAGACGAGAGGATTGCCTGAGCTCAAGGGTTGGAGACCAGCCTGGGCAACATGATGAGACCTCATCTCTATAATAAATCAAAAAATTAGCTGGGCGTGGTGGTGCATGCCTGTAGTTCCAGCAACTTGAAAGGCTGAAGCGGAAGGATTGTCTGAGCCCAGCAGGTTGAGGCTGTGGTGGCCATGAGCGTGCCACTGTACTCCAGCCTGGGCAACAGAGTGAGAATCCAGCTAAAAAAAAAAAATAGCCTGGTATGGTACAGGTATGAACCTATAGTTCCAACTACTTGGAAGGCTTAGGTGGAAGGATCGCCTGAATCCAGCAGATCAAGGCTGGAGTGGCCATTAGCATGCCACTTCACTCCAGCCTGGACAACAAAGTGAGACTCCAACTCAAAAAAAAAAAATCACCCAGTATTTCCAACTAACAGTTTTATTTCTTCACTCCCCTCTGAAGCCCCTTTTGGGCATCTTGGAAAAGTCACAAAGAGGGGGTGTGAAGAGTTGCAAGGTTGCCCCTAGGCTGGGAGGGATAGAATACAACCAGAACTGTGTCCCCATGGAAGAAGAGGCAGCAGCCAACATGGAAGAGGAGGCAACAGGACCAAGCAGTGCCACTGAAAAACAAGCTGTTTCAGAGGCCAGTCTGCTGGCTAGCCAGAGGCCCCTTCCTATCAGGGTGGACATCTGAAAAGGCCAGCCTTTGTGCCTACCTTGGGAAGGTGGGGCACTTCCCAGGACTTGGCTCCAGCCACCTGCTATTGTCATAGAGGAGCACTGCCCCCTCACAGAGCAAGGGTCACACTTGCAGAGGGACTCCACCTTGTAAGGAAAGTGTCCCTGGGGACTAAACAGCAAGCACTGGGCCCCTGGGAAGAAAACAAGGGGGCCCGCTGTATTGTAGGAGGTGCCCAAGGAGAAAGGCTTTGTTGGACAAAGTCTGCAAGTGGCCAGATTGGACCTATTCTAAAGGTTAAAGGAAAAGAGCAAGGGGCCCTCTCATGACTGCTTCCCCATCTATTTGCAAAACAAAGGGGCTGGACAAGATGACTTCCAAAGTCTCCTCCTGCTCTGAGGTCAGATTCTTACAAGGCCTGGCATTCAACTAAACGGCACATCTGAGACTGAAGACTTCAGGTCCTCCTATGGTGCTGACACTGACCCAAACATTCAGAGCAGAACTTCAAGTCATTTTCCAACATCTCTGGACTTTTTCATTTGGGGATTTATAGACAAGTCATTACCTGTCAGTACAGAAGCCTTGCAGGCTTAGATTCTGAATGTCAAAAACATGACAGTGTCTATTCCCTTGTCTCTGGGGTCGCTAAAATCACACCAAACAAAACAACAGCAAAGACCCTCTGGTCACCAGCTCAACAGCTGGTGCACTTTGCAGCCAGTATAGAAACAAGACCACCAGGGGGCACTGCCCTGAAAATAATAAAGAAGAAAACAGAAAAACGCATTTTCTTTTCCTTCTTAAGATTAAGTGACAAAACATCTAAAGCTTCCCTAATGAAAACACAAAATGGGTTTCCCGGAGTTCTGGAATGGCCCAGATGCCTTCTGCCTTCTCTGAAGCCAACATTTTGGCCAAAAGAAAGCAACTAGACTTTGAACACAACAATCCTTTCAGAGAATGAAGGCTCCACTCCCACTTCCCCCAGAACAGCTGACACTATAGCTTGCCCTGAACCCCCACTCTTTAAAGGCAGGGGCTCCACATGGAGGGCAAGCCCGTCTGCAGGCTCGGCATGGGAACCTAGTTGTGTGTCTCAGCTAGCAACGTAAAACATACCAACCCCATGACAAGCCTCAAGTTTTAGCAGCACACACAGTATAACACAAATACAGACAACAGCAGTAACAAGGGTACCAGGTACTAGCTGGGAGTTCCCAAGTCTTACAGGGGGAGCTCGGGTGCCTCACATCAGAACCGGACTCGGAGAACACACAAAAGGGGCTTCTCCAAATCTCTTCAGTGTCCAAGGCACCCTTTCAAGTGTATGTGTCCCTGGTACAGTGTTCAAGTATCCTGTAACGTTCCTAGAGCCCTAGGACCCATTTTCAAAGCTCTGGCTTGGAGTTCCTCCGACCTCCTTGTGAATTCTCAGGTCTCTCTGCATGCCCTACCGACCATGAAAAGCTTGCTTTCTCCTTGGGAAGTCAGCCTGGGATTTGGCAGCCAACCCCACTCCCAGCCCAAGAGATGCAGAACCAGGAGCTGTTCTGTACCAGCTGAGCCACTCGGCAACACGGAGACACTGGGCAAGAAAGCAGCGGGCCCTAGGGATGGGCAAAGGCACACGGACCACCAGCGCATGCCAGCTCACCCTGGCCGCTGGTCCCGGGAACACCAGGCGATAAGGAAACCGAACTGCTCAACTCCCCAAGATATTTTGGGACCCCACTGGGACAAAAATGTAAGTAGGGCCCCTGTTCAAAAATCAAATCCACCAAGCTGCATCACAAAAGGTTTCCCACCTTTTGCTGGATTCCCTGAGGCTTTCACTAAGACCGGAATTAACTTAAAGCTTCTCAGAGGCACAGCCGCCACCGTGGAGTCAGACAAGGCCTACCTGACCCAAGACTCAGTACTCCTGTAATTTCTTAAGAATGTGATCTATGAAACAGCGGAGACTCCGCCATCCAACCCCAGCAAGGGGGGAGGGGGGACAGCCCAGATGGCGGAGGCCACTCCACACCCCAGGCGTTCACCCGGACCTTCTTCGCCCAGCCACTCCCTAGCGGCGGGACCCCCCGGCAAGGCACCCCAGCCCTTGCCGGACGGTCGCCCTTCTCAGACACGTGGCCCAGAATCACCTCCCGGCTGACTTGCAAGGCTGCTGCGGGGCTCTAATGAGACAGCGAAACGCCACACACATGCCAGGCACGGTTACTCGCTTCACGGGGCTCGACCCAGCGACTGACAGGAACAGCCTCAGAGCGGGGCCTCGCGGGGCACGTAGTAGGGGGCCCGCAGACGCCGGTGCCCCTCTCCACCG
>NW_007259456.1:269737-275676 GCF_000164805.1 Carlito syrichta
GGCCGCTCCGAGCTTGTTTGTGTCCGCGGTGGAGTGGAGGCTCGGGACTGCTTCGGGCGGCCCTGGCCGAGGGGCTTTGCTTTTGAAAGGGTAGCAGAGGGTCGTGGTGTGGGCATTTTCTGCCTGTCCCGGAGGCGATCGTCCCTGGGCCTCAAGGCCATTCGTCGCAACTGGAGCTGACTTAGGCTCGGAATGGGGACCCAGAAGCGGCGTGAACACCCCCCTCCGGGGAGAGGCGTGAACCCTCCTGAGGAGGGGTCTGAACAACACCCTGGGAAGAGACGTGAACAGGCCCCTGGGGAGAGGCGTGGACACCTCTGAGAAGGGGTCTGAACACCAGGAGAGGGCCCTGAGCACCCCCCCCCCGAGAGAAATGAACACCCCCAGGGAGGGGTCTGAACACCCCCCCTGAGGAGAGGGATGGACTCCTTGGGAGGACCCTGAACACTCCCCTGGGGAGAAAAGTGAACACCTCCGGGAAGGGGTCTGAACACCCCTTGGGGAGGATCCTGAACACCCCCCCCCGGGGAGAGGAGCGAACACCCCCGGGGGAGGGGTCTGAACACCCCTTGGGGAGGACCCCGAACACCCCCTGGGGAGAGCCGTGAACACTCCCAGAGAGGGTTCTAAATACCCCCTGGGGAGGAGCGTGAACACCCCGAGAAGGTTTCTGAACACCCCCCAGGGGAGGTCCCTGAACACCCAGGGCTCCTGACGGAAGATCATGGCAGAGAAAAAGGAAGGCTGGGGGTAAAAACAAAGGGGAGGCAGCAGTGACCGTGGCACAGCTGCAGTCAGCATGGTGGAGGCACAAGCACAGGCTCTAGATGCTCTGCTGTCCTCCGAGATGAAAGCGCCCTTTAGGCTGGGCGGCCCAGGAGGCTTCCTGGAGTTTCTTCACTCCTTCAGTACACTCCAGAGCCCCATGGCAGAGAGACACTGCTGAGCATGGGTACAGATGGCACTAAAGCTGAGGGTCCCAGGAGAAGGCGCCCAAGCAGTGGATTAGAAATGGATGAGAGCCAAAAAGAAAAGGGAGGGGAGCTGGCAATCTGTTCTGCGTTGCTGAATGATTGGGGAGACTGTGGTACTGGATCTTGAAGTATGACTAGAAGTTCCATGGGGAGAGGAGGGCATCCCAGACCCAAAAAAATCAGGTGTGAAGGATCTGAGGGTGAAGAGGCAATGGGAATGGGCAGGAAGGTGGAGCCTAGGCCCTGGACCAGGGGAACTTGGGAAGGACCCTGACAACAGTGTACATAGGGTCAGCTCCTAATGAGAGCTACAAGAAGTGCTTTTGGTATCCCCATCTATAAAGTGGAGTCAAAATGCCCCACATAGAACTTGCCTTGAGGGCCTAGGCTGCACAGGGCACTTGAAATCCTCAGGGTCACAGAAAGCCCCCCCTCCTTCTTTTGGAATTAGAGTCTTGCTCTGTTGCCCATACTGGAGTGCAGTGGCATAATCACGGGTCACTGCAACCTCTACCTCCAGGACTCAGGTGATTCTCCTGCCCAGCCTCCCAAGTAGCTGGGACTACAGGCCTGCACCACCACACCCAGTGAATTATTCTTTGTAGAGACAAGGTCTCACTATGTTGCCTAAGCTAGGCTAGAACTCCTGAGCTCAAGCAGTCCTCCCACCTTGGCCTTTCAAGGCACTGGGATTACAGTTGTGAGCCACCAAGCCCGGCCCTGAAGGCCTCTTTTTAAGGCCTACTCAGGACCCTGCTTTCTTCCACTGATTACAACTTCACCCAAACCCTCCTTCCTTCTGGTCTTCCAAATTGTAACCAGACGAGGCTTGTCCACACTGGGACTCCCATGGGGACCACAGATGTCCTCTGTCTCCACTTTTCAGCTGAACCATTCACTTGTGTTGTGACCTTGAAGCCACTTGGCCTGTCAGAGCCCATGAGCCTCCATCCTACCTCAAGAGGTAAGATTGGCTCCATGACAGGTAGTGCACTCCTGTGGTCCCAGTTACATGGGAGACTGAGGTGGGAGGATTACTGGAGCCCAGGAGGTCGAGTCCATCCTGGGCAACAGAGTGAGACTCTGCTTCTAAAAAAAAATAATAATAAAGGCAGGCACAGTGGCTCACATCTATAATTCCAGCACTGTGGGAGGCGGAGGCAAGAGGATTGCCTGAGCCCGGGGATTTGAGACCAGCCTGAGCAATGTGGCAAGACCTCATCTCTACAATAAATCAAAAAATTAGCCGGGCATGGTGGCACACGCCTGTGGTTCCATCTACTTGAAAGGCTGAGCCAGAAGGATCACCTGAGCCCAGCAGGCCAAGGCCATGGTGTCCATGAGCATGCCACTCTGCACTGCAGCTTGGGAGACAGAATGAGAGTCCAACTCAAAAAATAAAATAAAATAAAATAAGCCGGGCTCGGTGGCTCAGCCTGTAATCCCGCACCTTTGGGAGGCTGAGGTGAGTGGTTTGCCTGAGCCCACGGGTTCAAGACCCGCCTGGGCAACTTGGCGAGAACTTATCTCTACAATAAATCAAAATTAGCCGGGTGTGGTAGTGCACGCCTGTAGTTCCGGCAACTTGGAAGGCTGAGGCAGAAGGATTGCCGGAGCCCAGCAGGTCGAGGCTGCAGTGGCCGGGAGTGGTGTGTGCAGTTTCCATGAGTGTGCCACTGCACTCCAGCCTGGGCGACAGAGTGAGACTCCAACACAAAAAAAAAGAAGAAGAAGAAGAAGAAAATACAAAAGAGGGGATCTAAAATTATAGAATCATAAGGTATGGGGAGGAACAGGGAAAGAGCATGAGTAGTAATAGCTCTTATTGAAATGGGAAGAACAATCTGGCTTCACAAAGACCCCTTTGCCTTGGGGGTCCAAATGCAGCTCTTCTCAGTTTGGGCAAATCGCTTAAGTGCTGTCTCTGAACTCCAAGTGGGAAAAATAATGCTTATCTTGAAGGCTTTCTGTGAGGACTTAGAGCCATGTGTTAGACTTGATTCTCAGCAGGCCAGCAGAAACACTGATGGCACACCCAAGGATTCTTAACTTGAGACCCAGGTTAAGGCCCACCCCACCCCAGGGCTTCAGGACCCTCTGCAGCTGCCAGAAGTTATGTGCATCATGGTCATAGCTTTTTACAAACTCAAAGTTTCTGTGAACTCCCCAAAAGTTGAGTCAGCCTCCTCTCTTACCAATAAAGAAACAGGGGCCCAGAGAGAGAAGGGAATTTGTTCAAGTTCACAGAGCAAGTAAGTTGGAAAGTAAGAACAATCAACATCCTAGGGCCAAAACACACACACACATACAAGCGCCTGCTGTTCTCCATCCTTCTGGGGATTGGAGTGTGGGGAGGCTTCTAGAACTGGGACCCCTGTCTGGTGGAACAGGACCCTCCCATGGCACAAATGGAACCAGGGACACACCCGCTCTTCTTTGGAACCCTGGGCTGATTATTCTACAATGTTAATCTCCGTTTTGAGGTCTTGGTCATCCCACGGGAGATCCAGGACCAGGACTACCCTTCAGATCTGTCCCACCTTGACTGAGGGAATGGCCTTTTTGCCTACCCCATTCCCACCCAGTCAGTCTTTGGATATGGGCTGATGCCAGGGAGGGGCATGAATTGGGCCAAATATTTCTCCAATTCACTGTTTTTTTTTTTTCTTTTTAGGAACAGGATCTGTCTCTCCAACTGGAGTGCACATCGTAGCTCACTGCAGCCTCAAACTCCTGGGCTCAAGCGATCCTCCCACCTCAGCTCCAGAGTAGCTGGGATTACAGGCACACACAACACACCACCAGGTAATTTTTAAATTTTTTTTGTAGACACGAAGTCTCACTAAGTTTCCCAGGCTGGTCTTGAGCTCCTGGCCTCAAGCAATTCTCTCACCTTGGCCTCCTACAGAGCCGAGATTATAGGTGTAAGCCTCCACGCCTGGCCTTAGGAGCTAAAATCTTCAAGGATTATGTCAGATATACCTTATGAGTGTTGGCCACCACTGTGCTGTTATTACTACATCACCCATTCAGTGGACCCCTGCAGTCATTAAAATAGTTCAGTTGGGAAGTGCAGTGGCTTATGCCTGTAATCCCAGTACTTTGGGAGACTGAGATGGAAGGATTTCTTGGGCCCAGGAGTGCAAGATCAACCTGGGCAACATAGTGAGATCTCATCTCTACAAAAATATTTTTTAAATTACCCCAGTGTGGTGCTGCATGCCTGTAGTCCCAGCTACTCAGGAGGCTGAGACAGAAGGATCGCCTGAGCCCAGGAAGTTGAGGCTGCAGTGAGCTGTGACCCTGCTACTGCACACTAGCCTGAGCAACAGAGTGAGACCCCCAACTCAAAACAGACAAAAAATAGTCCAGCAGGATAACATCTGTTCATTCAAAAATTGTTTACTCAGTACTTATATGAGCTAGGCACTATTCCAAGCATAAGGGACACTGCAATGATGAAAACAGTGCAAAGTCCCTGTCTTGGAGCTTCTATTCTCCAGGGATGGAGAAAGAATACACAAAATAAGTTAACAGGCCAGTTGCGATGGCTCGTGCCTATAATCCCAGCACTTTGAGAGGCCAAGAAGAGAGGATTGCCTGAGTGCAGGGGTTCATGACCAACCTGGGCAACTTGGCAAGATCTCATCTCGACAATTAATAAAAAACAAATTAGCCAGGCATGGTGGCACATGCCTGTGGTTCCAGCAACTTGGAATGCTAAGGTGGAGGGTTCACCTGAGCCCAGCAGGTTGAGGCTGCAGTAGCCGTGAGCATGCTATTGTACTCCAGCCTGGGTGACAGAGTGAGACTCCAACTCAAAAAAAAAAAGAGAGATAAGTTAACAAATAATGGTATGTCAGCAAGTGATACATGCTACAAAAAGTATGTGTCTAAAGGGGCAGAAAATGGTGGGTTTCTGTTTTAACCAAGGCGTCAGATGTACTTGGTTCAGCAGTACATAGACTAAAAATCAGAATGATACAGAGAAGATAACATAATCCCTGTGCAAGGATGATGCACAAATTCATGAAGTCTATATTATGAGATGAATGGGAAAAAAATCAGGGGTCAGAGTAGACCACAGAGAGATGACGTTTGAGCCAAAACTATGACAAAGGTGAACATGCAAGTCACACAAATTATCTGGGGTAAGAACTCTCAGGCAAAGCAACAGCAAATGCCCCAGGGTGGGCTTGGGCCTGGCGTTGACAAGGGGATTGAGCAGAATGAGCAAAGGAGGGAGTTGTAGCAACGATAGAGAAGGGAGGCCAGTGAGAAGAGAGACAAGAACCTAGGCAAAAAGGAGTGGGTAGTAGTGAGGGTGCGTGGAGTAGTTGTATTCTGGTTGTATTCTGCTTCTCTTGAGTGCCTCTGATCTGGCCAGATCCTCTCAGGAAAGAGACAGGGTTGAGTGCCCTGCAAAAGAGCCAACTTTCTGATTTCCTGGCTGCTTCTTCATGGAGCCATTTAGCTTTTTCCTCTAACACCTACATCTCCTGTAAACTGGAAGTTAGATCTAAAGTCTTGATTAGTGTCAACTTGAAAGCTTTTGGCTGGGCCAGGTGTAGTGGCTCACACCTATAATCCCATCACCATGGGAGGCTGAAACAGGAGGATTTCTTGAGCCCAGGAGTTCAAGGTTACAGTGAGCTAAAATCACGCCACTACACGCCATTACACTACACTCCAGGCTGGGCAAAAGAGTGAGACCCTGTCTCAAACAAACAAACAAAAAAATCTTTTGGCTAATGAACATTACAAATGCTGTTATGTGTGCCAGAAAATACAGATCTGCTTGCACTGAGATTTTTACATATGTGTAACCACAGCCCAAATCAAGATGGAGAACATTCCTTGCTTTCTTCATGAGCTCCCTCCCTGATAGCTCCACACAGCCGTGCTCGTGACTCAGCCTGTAATCCCGCGCCTTTGGGAGGCTGAGGTGAGTGGATTGCCTGAGCC
>NW_007259456.1:276113-287565 GCF_000164805.1 Carlito syrichta
ACCGCAGCCTCCACCTGCTGGGCTCCGGCAATCCTTCCGCCTCAGCCTTCCAGGTAGCTGGAATTACAGGCGCGCGCTACCACGCCCGGCTAATTTTTTTTTATTTATTTATTGATTCCCTTGAAGGTGGCAAGGCTGATCAGACAAGCCAATCGACTGTCATCCCTGGAAAAAGCAGTGTAGGAGAGACTTAAACTGACACTGCAGGTCTGGGAGATGATTTGATTCAGGAGGTGTTCGGTTAGAATATATACAGCTACCCCAAATCTGACTTTCTTCTTTTTTTTTTTTGAGTTGGAGTCTTACTCTGTCACCCAGGCTGGAGTGCAGTAGCACGCTCACAGCCACCACAGCCTTGATCTACTGGGCTCAAGTGATTCTTCTGCCTCAACCTTCCAAGTAGCTGGAACTACAGGCATATGCCACAATGCCCAGCTAATTTGTTTGTTTATTATAGAAACAAGGTCTCACCAGGTTGCCCAGGCTGCTCTCGAACCCCTAAGCTCAGGCAGTCCTCTCGCCTTGGCCTCCAAAAAATGCTGGGAATACAAGCTTGAGCCACTGTGCCCGGCATCTTCTTTGTCTTATTTTTATTTTTAATTTTTTTATAGTGACAGGGCCTCACTGTATTGTCCAGGTTAGTCTCAAACTCCTGGCCTCAAGCAGTCCTCTCACCTCAGCTTCCCAAAATGCTGGGATTACAGACTTCAGCCACTGAAGCTGGCCGAGATTATCAAAAAAACTCTTACATGGTTTCAAGGCCATCTGCCACCACCTTGCAGAGCAGGGCATATTCTCCCTGTTTTACAGATTGAGGGTCCAGGTGGCATTAGGTAGGGTGGGGTTTATCTCTTGCACTGGGCTCTCTTTGCCATTCTTGTTACTATGGAGAGAGGCAAAGGGAGGTCAAGGAAAGGAATCCTCAAAACCTCCTGAGGAAAGAAGGAAGTAATTAGAGAAACAAGGTGGTGCAATGGTGTTTTGAAATGCTGCTAGGTGCAGCAACACACCCTTTGGGCCAACCAGTAAACCGAGGCAGCAGAGAAAGTCAGCAGCCACAGCCCTTCCTGCCACCTGAGCAAGGCCAAGTGCCAAGGCCGAGCCTCCTGGGGCCAGTGCTGACTCTCTGCTCACACCCAGAGCAAAACTGAGAAAGCAGTGACAGGCAGTGTGTGGGGGTCCATCTCCAGGCACCCCTTCTGTGTATCTCTTCTCCTTCCAAGGCCTGGGAAATGTCCTTTGAAAAGCCATCAATTTCTCCCATGCCAAACATTTAGTGACATTCCTTTGGTCCTCTGTGGTACTTAGAAAACACAACTATTGACTAACTATATTAAGAAATGTCATCTACAGCCCACCCCTGGCCGGCCCCACATGCCCCAGTGACGTCCACCCTCCGAGGTCATGGGGAAAGAGGCCCCTGGTGGCCTCCTGGGTCCTAAATTACTTTTTCTGGCACATCCTGCCCTCTGGGCTCTGCCAGACAGACTACTGCCGGGGACCTCACTTTATGAGAACTCTAGATTATAAGAGGAAAAAACAGCAACAAAAATTCACAGCACATGTGCCTCGGAAGTTGATGCTTCACCAGCTCCTCCTTGGGTCTAAAACAGGATTCCACCTACAGTCATGTGTCTCAAACACCACCTTTGAACATATGTTAATTGCAGAAAGGCAAGAGCTGTGTCTCTGTGACCTCATTGAGCACGCGGATTACCCAGGGGTCTTGTTAAAAATGCATGTTCTGAATCAGTAGATCTGGGCCACGGCCTGAGACTCTGCGTTTGTAGCCTGTGATGCTGATGCTACACAGAGCAACAAGACACTAGAAATTAGAGCAGAACACAGAGTCAATGGCTCCCTGGCTTGTGGCAGAGTCACTGAGGAGTTTTAAAAACAAACACCCCTGTCTGGGTCCCACCCTGGACCAATGGAATCAGAACATTTGGTGGGGGGGAAGGAACTTGGAGGGAAAGTTGGACCCCGAAAATCAACAAAAATGGCAACTTGGATGCGCCAGTAATGATGTGCAGTGAAATGAAGAGCACAGTTTAAAACTCTCTTTGTTGGCCGGGTGTGATGTCTCATGCCTGTAATCTTAGCACTTTGGGAGGCGTAGGCAAGAAGATTCCTGAGCCCAGGTGTTCGAGACCAGCCTGGGCAACTTGCCAAGACCTCATCTCTACAATAAATCAAAAAATTAGCCGGGTGCAGGGGCTCATGTCTATCATTCTAGCACTTTGGGAGGTGGAGGCCAGAGGATTGCCTGAGCCTACTGGTTTGAGACCAACCTGGGCAACATGGCAAGACCTTGTCTCTACAATAAATCAAAAAATTAGCTAGGCGTGGTGGCACACACCTGTAGTCCCAGCTACTTGGAAGGTTGAGGTGGAAGGATCACCTGAAGCCAGTAGGTTGAGGCTGCGGTGGCCATGAGCATGCCACTACAGTCCAGCCTGGATGACAGAGTGAGACTCCAACTAAAAAAAAAAAAAAAAAAAAAATTAGCCGGGCATTGTGGCACACATTTGTACTTCCAGCTACTTGGAAGGCTGAGGTAGAAGGAGTCACCTATGCCTAGCAGGTCGAGGCTGTGATGACTGTGAGCATGCCACTGCACTACAGCCTGGGCGACAGAGTGAGACTCTGACTCCAAAAAAAAAAAAAAAAAAAAACAGCCAGGCTCGGTGGCTCAGCCTGTAATCCCGCGCCTTTGGGAGGCTGAGGTGAGTGGATTGCCTGAGCCCAAGGGTTCGAGACCCGCCTGGGCAACTTGGCGAGACCTCATCTCTACAACAAATCAAAAATGAGCCAGGCGTGGTAGCATGCGCCTGCAATTCCAGCTAGTTGGAAGGCTAAGGCGGAAGGATTGCCAGAGCCCAGCAGGTTGAGGCTGCGGTGGCCAGGAGTGGCCACTGCACTCCGGTCTGGGCGACAGAGTGAGACTCCAACTCAAAAAACAAACAAACAAACAAACACAGAAAACTCTCTTTGTCTAAGCTCAACATACAGAATATGCAAAAAGCCAGTCTTCCCCAAGATGTCTGCGTGCACATGGAGACTGAGAACTATTACACTATACCAACATACAGGGAGAAACAAAGCATGAACTTATCACCATAATTTGTAATCAGGCACCCAATATTATTTACAGTTAAAAATAATAGTTACCTGTAGTCCCAACTACTTGGGAGGCTGAGACAGAAGGATCACTTGAGTCCATGAGTTCTAGACGAGTTTGGGCAAAATAGCAAGACCTTGTCTCAAATAATAATAATAATAATATACATGCATGCTTTTTTTTTTTTCTATCAGGGTCTTCCTCTGTCACCCAGGTTGGAGTGCAGTGGCATGATGATCACAGCTCACTGCAGCCTCAAACTCCTTCCAGGACTCAGGTGATCCTCCCGCCTCAGTCTTCCAAGTAGCTGGACCTATAGGCATGCGCCACCATGCCTGGCTAATTTTTTCATTTATTGTAGAGATGAGGTCTCACCAAGTTGCTCAGGCTGGTCTTGAACCCGTGGGCTCATCTTGGACTCCCAAAGAGCTGGGATTATAGGCAGGAGCCACTGTGCCCAGTGCCAGACTCATTTTTAAATTTTTTGTAGAAAAGAGGTCTTGCTATGCTGCTCAGGCTGGTCTTGAATTCCTGTGATCAAGCAATCCTCCCACCGCAGCTTCCCAAAGTGCTGGGATTAAAGGCATGAGCCACTGCACCGGGCCTGTGTGTGCATTTACAAGCCTCCTACACTGTGTAGGCAGTGCCGCATACAGTCCTCCTAACAGCAGTATGTGCACCACCATGCCCAGCTAATTTTTTAATTGTTTTGTGAAGCTACAAGTGCACCACCATGCCCAGCTAATTTTTTAATTGTTTTGTGAAGATGAGATCTAGCTATATTGTTCAGGGTGGTCTCAAACTCCTGGGCTCAAGCAATCCTTCTGCCTCAGCCTCCCAAAGTACTGGGATTACAGGTGTGAACCACCATTCCCGGCCAGAATAACATTAATGACAAGGGAAAATGTTACGAAGTTCAGATTTCAGCATCCATGAATTGAGTTTTGTTGGGACACAGCCACGGTCATTCTTGTAAGTCTTGCCGATGGCTGTGTTCCCGCTGCAAGGGCTGAGTCCTTGCGACAGAGACCTTGTGATCTGCAACGCCTAAAATATTTATGTCTAGCCCTTGCCAGAAAAGGTTTGCTAACCCCTGCTCAACATGATTTCATTATTCGTAAATTCTCTACTCTTCTTTTTTTAACACTTAAGTGAGTACTGTTCTTCCAAAATTCTGCTAAATTCGAATGTGTATAAAGTTGTTTTTATAAGGTTGGTTAACAATAAGCCAGTTGGTTGCTTGTCCGAGGTTTCCGGTGGTGGATTCAAGCCCCTGAATGCAAACCTACTGAGCATTCAGGGGTGTGAGGCCATAAAAGCAGTGAAAGCAGCAGGAGACCTCTGAGGGCTCACCTGTCTTATGCTTGTAGCCATCGCTGGTCCTCCTGGAGTTTGGGCCGGGCCCAAAAAAGCACAAGCAACAGACAAAGAAAATCAAAATTGCCACTGAAGCGGGTGAGATCCTCCCTCCCCCAAATTATTTCCACGCATTTGTAGGATAGATGAAACATTCGGTTAGCAAACATCTGTTGAGATTCTGCAGACAAAGAGGAAAGAGGCAAGATGTTTGGCCTCAAGAACCTCATGGGGTAGTGGAAGAGTCAGAAGTACAGAGCCATATGGGACCATGAGGAGAGGCATCCTGGAAGACATTGGGGGAGGTGAGTTTAGGCCAGTAAGCTTTAGCAATGGCCAGTAAGCTTTAGCAAGTGCTGTAGCTATAAGATCCTTGAGGGCAGGCTTTGTTTTTGGTTTTTTTTAGTTTTTTTTTTTTTTGAGTTGGGGTCTCACTTTGTCACCCAGACTGGAGTACAGTGGTATGATCACAGCTATCAAAGTCTCTCATGTTGCCCAGGCTGGTTGGTCTTGACCTGCTGGGCTCAAGTGATCCTCCTGCCTCTGTCTCCCAAAGTGCAGGGATTACACGCTTCTGCCTGAGTATTATTTTCAGTTCATTGGAAAGTAGAAAGGGAAGGTGAGAAAATAGCAGGGTAGGCCTCTATGAGCAACCTTGAATAGATTCTGAATTCTACCTAGCTGTCTAGGAAGAAAGAAACGATTCTGGAAGACTTTTCAGTTTTGCTTTATTTTTTTAATGATGACATTAATATACACTCATGAAAGGATTTTTGGAAAAAAGAGACTGTGAAAGAAAAAGTTACCCAACATAATCACATTTAACATTTATTTCCTTCCTGTGTTGGCCAGGCATGGTGGCTCAAGCTTGTAATCCCAGCACTTTGGTAGGCAGAGGCTAGAGGATTCCTGAGCCCAGGGGTTTCAGACCAGCCTGGGCAACATGGAGAGACCTGGTCTCTACAATAAATCAAAAAATTAATCGGGCATGGTGGTATATGCCTGTAGTTCCAGCTACTTGGAAGACTGAGGTAGAAGGATCACCTGAGCCCAGTAGGTCGAGACTGCGGTGACTGGAAGTGTGTCACTGCACTCTAGCCTGGGCGATAGAGTGAGACTCTGACTCAAAAAATAAAAATAAAATAAAATTTCCTTCCTGCGTCTTTTCCATAAATAGGTAACATGTTTTTAATCCTATGTCCTGCTCTTCCCTCTCTCATCATCATGCCTTAAGTGTTCTCCACCCTACAACAGCCTTCATAATCATTCATTTTATGACTGCCTGACACTCTGCCTAGTGATTACTTCAGGGTCAGCTCTCTCACTAGGTCCTGATACTGAGCACCTGAGTTATTTCAATCTTCTTGTGAGGATAAGCAATTCGCTCAAGTACAGCATTGCCTTTAAGTGTTAGCAATTATGATAAACAGTCCTGGATGAATGTCTTTATCCCTAAAGCTTACCTCTGATTATGTCTTTGGAAATGACTCATTATAGGGTCAAACTCCTTCAGTTACAGTAAGTCAAAGGTTTTTTCCTATTATATATGTATTATATACTTACATAACTTATATACTTATATATAGCTTATATATAATACTTATATAACACTTCATCTGTCCTACAAATGTGTGGAAATAATTTGAGGGAGGGGGTATCTCTCTGTCTTCAGTGGCTATTTTAATTTTCTTCATTTTTTCTTCAGCAGTTATACTTATATATTTTTAAATATTCAATTTTGGCCGGGCATGGTGGCTCACACCTGTAATCCCAGCTCTTTGGGAGGTGGAAACAGGGGTTTGAGATCAGCCTGAGCAACATGGTGAGACCTCATCTCTATAATTTAAAAAGAAATTAGCTGGATATGGTGGCACATCCCTGTGGTTCCAGTTACTTGGAAGGCTGAGGCGGAAGGATCACTTGCCCAGCAGAGTCAAGGATACGGTGGCCATGAGCATGCCACTGCACTCCAGCCTGGGTGACAGAGTGAGACTCCAGGGCAAAAAAAGAAAAAAAACATCCATTTTGGTCAACTGCAGTGGCTTATGTCTAAAATCCCAGCACTTTGGGAGGCTGAGGCAGGAGGATCACTTGAACCCAGGAGTTCGAGACCAGCCTGGGCAACATAGTAAGACCTTGTCCAAAAATAAAAATTAGCCTGGTGGGGTGGTGCAGATCTGCAGTTCCAACTACTTGGGAGACTGAGGCAGGAGGATCACCTGAGACCAGAAGGTTGAGGCTGCAGTGTACCATGATCATGCCACTGCACTCTAGCGTGGGGGCACAGAGTGAGATCCTGACTAAAAAGAAATCACTTTTTGTGGGAGATTCAACATTAACAGGGTCCTCTGTATTTTATCTGGCAACTCTACCCCTGTCCAACTTTTGAAACCACCTCAATGTGAATGTGACCTCTGACTGCCACCTGGTGTCAGCTTCTCCTTCTCTTCTGGGAGTAGGCCTATCCATGTTGACTGAGTGCCAAGGGTACAAGACCCAATGCCGTATTAGGAAAGCTGGGCATGGCCTAGAGGAGCCGGTTTGTTTGTTTTATTGGGTAAAGACTTTGCCTGCTTACATTAATGGGTAAAGGTTTGTTTTCTTTTGGTAGAGCTAGAAATATCCAGGCAGGCCTGGCCCCAGCAGGCTTGGTGGAATAGATCACAGCAGCTCCTTGCATGGTGTCCCTAGAAAAGGCTCTCAAGGATTTTTTCTTTTTTTTTTTTTTTTGAGTCAGAGTCTCACTCAGCCCAGGCTGGAGTGCAGTCGCATTTATGGCCACCACAACCTTGCCCTGCTGAGTTCAGGCGATCCTTCTGCTTCAGCCTTCCGAGTAGCTGGAACTACAGGCATGTGCCTTCATGTTCAGCTAAGTTTTTTGATTTACTGTAGAGATGAGGTCTTGCCATGTTACCCAGGCTGATCTCAAACCCATGGGATCAGGCAATCCTCTTGCCTCCACCTCCCAAAGTTCTGGGATTACAGACATGAGCCACAGTGCTTGGCAAGGCCCTCAAGGATTTTTTTTTTTTTTTTTAGTTGGAGTCTCACTCTGTCGCCAAGGCTAAAGTGCAGTAGCATGCTCACGGCCACTGCAGCCTCAACCTGCTGGGCTCAGGTGATCCTTCTGCCTCAGTCTTCCAAGTAGCTGGAACTACAGGTGCGTGCCACCACGCCCGGCTAATCTCAAGGATTTTTAAGGCCCCATGGGAAGAGAAGAGAAAAGCAGCTTAGACTTAAGAATCAGACAGGCTTGGTAGGGAAGACATGGAAGAGGGATGTCAGGGACTATTCACCCAATATCTCAGTGCTGGAAAGGACTTTAAAGACCTGCTTGAAGCTTCTGCACACCTGTCCCAATGTGTCTCTGCTCACCCACAGCTCTGCTCTCCACTAGGGCAGCCCATTTTGCATCCTTAACTCTGGATTCCAGAAAGTTCTTCCTTCCTTTGTGGGTAACATCCAATTCCCTCAAGGAGGAGCAGATCTAACCGAAGACTGAAGCCACTCTGAAGAATTTGAACTCTAGAGTGTGGACACTAGCCTCTATCCCTAACTTTGACCGCTGGCTGGGGTGCCAGGCCTGTTGAGGCATGTCCTACCCTGTGAAGGCTCTTTCCACTCAGCCCACCCCCAGTCTTCTCTCTCCAGCAGAAGAGCCCCGTTTCCCTCCAACTGAAGGCCCACTTCTCCCATCTAATGTTGCCCTCTGAGCCTTCTCCAGACCACCCTGGCTCACTTGATCCTGGCTGGCTCCTGGCAGAGCTGAATTCTCTCTCAGTGAAGTAGACAGCAATCCCTGTGGCCAATTGGTTTTTTTGACTGGTTCTATCACTTCATTTCGTTGAAAATATAGCTGAGGTTAAGTGGCCTGCCCAAAGTCACACAGCTGGTGGCACAGTACCACCCCGCCCCCCGACCCAAACTCAGGTCTTTTAGCCTCTAAACCAGACTTCCCTGCTCTAACACACTGAACTGCCCAAAGTGTATCCAGAGGGACATATAGCCTGGTGGCTCTGCACACAGACAGTGAAAGTGGTGGCTCACACCTGGAATCCCAGCACTTTGGGAGGCCATGGTGGGAGAATTGCTTGAGCCTGGGAGGTCTAACCCAACCTGGGCAATATAGTGAGACCTCGGCTCTACAAAAAATAAAATAATTAGCCAGGCATGGTGGTGCACGCCTGTAGTCCCAGCTACTCTGTAGGCTGAGGCAGAAGAATCACCTGAGCCCAGGAGATTGAGGCTGTGGTGAGCCATGATCCAGCCACTGCCCTCCAGCCTAAGGACAGAGTGAGACCCCTAGCTCAAAACAAACAAACAAAATAATGTGAGCAAAAAAAAAAGGAATTGCAAAAAAACTTTGTGTTGCACAAAATTGGGAGTTTGATTTAAAATGGGACTGAACGTAGGTCACTCTTACTTCCAAGTCTTGTAGGCCCTTTCAAATGATTCTGAACACACTTTCTTACGTAGAGTTCTAGGGGCTGACACCAGGATGGTCCTGGATGCCACTCACTTGTCCACTCCCCTCTGTGCCCACTAGGAGCCAGGTATTGTTGTAGGCTTTGGGAGGCATCAGCGAAATACACAAAGTCCTGCCTTCTTGCAGCTCACGCTCTAGTCAGGGAAACAGGCTCTACACAAACATAAACTGTCAGGTCACGCGTGAGTGGTGGCTGAGCAGGGCCCAGCAGCTACAGTTCTCCCTTGGGCAGCAGCGCCACATAGTGGAAATATTGGGAATTTCCAAAGTTTTTTTTCCCCAGT
The DNA here is from genome assembly GCF_000164805.1 of Carlito syrichta. Lineage (NCBI taxonomy): Eukaryota > Metazoa > Chordata > Mammalia > Primates > Tarsiidae > Carlito > Carlito syrichta. Next base: position 285,361 of record NW_007259456.1, read on the forward strand.
CCCATTGATTGGGGGCACAGGAGGCACCCAGCTGGCTGGAGTCAGAGCCACCAGACATGCTGTGATGCACAAGACCGCTGAAGGGATGAGGGGATGAAAACTGACCCTTCAGCTGGGTGTGGTGGCTCATGCCTGTAATCCCAGCACTTCGGGAGGCTGAGGCGAGAGGATTACCTGAGCCCAGGGGTTTGAGACCAGCCTGGGCAACACGTCGAGACCTCATCTCTACATAAATCAAAAAATTAGTCGGGCATGGTGGCGCATGTCTGTAGTTCCAGTTACTTGGAAGGCTGAAGTGGAAGGATCACCTGAACCCAGCAGTTCGAGTCTGCAGTGGCCGTGAGCGTGCCACTGTACTCTAGCCTGGGTGACAGAGTGAGACTCCAACTCAAAAAAAAAAAAAAATTAGCTGAGTGTGATGGCACATGCCTGTGCTTCCAGCTACTTGGAAAGCTGAGGTGGAAGGATCACCTAAGCCTAGCAGGTCGAGGCTGTGGTGGTCGTGAGCATGCCACTGCACTCCAGCCTGGGTGACAGTGAGATTCCTAACCCCCCACCACAAAAATAAGAAAACTGACCCTTCACCTGACTCTAGAATGTCTCAGCAGACATCCATGTAGGTGAAAACTCTGCTTATAGTTATTTGAGCCTAGTACTTAACTTGGTTTTATAATCAAACACAAAGTATTTAGTTTTCTCACTCACTGAATTTTCAGGAATTCAAAAACAGTGCACACGGAGGGAAGGTGGGACTTTGTTTTGCTTGAGATTCCATCAAAAGCTGACTACTGTTTTAGGAAATCATATCTCTGTAGAATTCAATTTGACATGTCACACATCTCTCTACCACTCTGCCCTTACCACTATGACATTTACAATAACTGTAGGTGTAGACACAAGCAGCTGCCAGAGCACTCATTTGTTGAAGTATATATTCAATTATTGAATGTTGATTTCCTTTTATTTCTCCTATAAATTATAGTACATCCTATTGATTTTTTAAAGTATGTACATATGCAGGTTTTATTACCTGTGAATTTACTTCATGCTTGTAAAGGGGAGTAGGTTTCACAACATGTTATAAAAGGGTCATATTTGAACTCACTGGTTGGGGAACTGAGAACAAAGGGAATGGAAAGGGTGGAAGGTCAGGGCAGCTGTGCCAAAAAGCAGAGGCAACTGGAGGAAGCAATGTGTTGTGAGCAGAGACTTCCAGACACAGGGAGCAAGGAGTGTGAAAACGTCAGTGTGCAGGGAAAGCAAGAAAGACCCCACAAGGCCTTGTCAACCATGGCAAACCCATGGACTCTGGCCCCTTCCCCTTGGTCAGTGTTGAGGATTCAGGATTGGGTTGGCAGGACAGGAATGTCCAGAGTGAGGACCAAGCAGGGAGAGATGTAATCTGCTCTCCCCTTTCTTTTAAAGCTTAACATGGTTGCCCAATGGAGAATGCCTGGGAGTCTACAGCAGGAGTCTGGCCATGTAGTGACTTGGATTAGCAAAGACGGCAAGAGATGGTCAAATTTATGATGTATTTTGAAGGTCAAACCCATAGGATTTGCTGATGAAAATGTGATTAAAAAAACAAAAATGTGTCTGGTACAGTGGCACATGCCTATGGTCTCAGTTCCTTGGAAGCTTGAAGTGGGATGATTGTTTGACCCAGGAGTTCGAGGCCAACCTGGGCAACATAGTGAGACCTTGTCTCTAAAAAAGTTAATTAAATTAAAACAATTTTTAAGTTAAAACAAAGCAAAACAAAACACAGTAGTCAAGGGCCCAACCCTCTGAGAAAAGATGGTAGAGGGTGACAGCTGTCTAACCTACAGGGAATATTCAGGTTTCCAGTTAGGAGATTTTTTTTTTTTTTTTTTGGGATGGAGTCTCACTCTGTCGCCCAGGCTGGAGTGCAGTGGCACGCTCATGGCCATCATAGCCTCGACCTGCTGAGCTCAGGCGATCCTTCTGGCTCAGCCTTCCAAGGAGCTGGAACTACAGGGCTGTGCCACCATGTCCAGCTAATTTTTTGATGTATTGTAGAGATGAGGTCTCACCAAGTTTCCCAGGCTGGTCTTGAACCCCTGGGCTCAGCCAATCCTTTCACCTCTGCTTTCCAATGTTCTGAGATCACAGGCTTGAGCCACTGTGCCCACCTTGCGTTTTGAAAACACAACAGATCTCTCTCTTTTTTTTTTTTTTTTTTTT
>NW_007259456.1:287980-289424 GCF_000164805.1 Carlito syrichta
CTGCAGCCTCGACCTGCTGGGCTCTGGCGATCCTTCTGCCTCAGCCTTCCATGTAGCGGGAACTACAGGCTTGTGCTACCACACCTGGCTAATTTTTTGATTTATTGTAGAGATGAGGTCTTACAAGTTGCCCAGGCGGGTCTCGAACCCGCAGGCTCAGGCAATCCACTCACCTCAGCTTCCCAAGACACGGGATTACAGGCTGAGCCACCGAGCCGGCTTCAGATCTCTTAAAATACAAAAGATTAAGCATATTTTTAAAAAACTTACTAGTGTACTTTTATTTTGTTTTGTTTTGTTTTTGAGTTAGAGTCTCGCTCTTATCGCCCAGGCTGGAGTGCAGTGGCATGCTCATGGCCACCACAACCTCGACCTACTGGGCTTAGGTGATCCTTCTGCCTCAGCCTTCTAAGTAGCTGGAACTACAGATGCATGCCACCATGTTCAGCTAGTTTTTGTGATTTATTGTAGAGACAAGGTCTCGCCAAGTTGTCTGGGTTGGTCGTGAACCTGTGGGCTCAGGCAATCCTCTTACCTTGGACTCCCAAAATGCTGGGGTTATAGGCATGAGCCACCTTGCCTGGCTGCTACTTTGTTTTTATGATGGAAAGTAGGTTTGCAGGCAGGAGTTTGTTTCCTGATGTTTTATGAACTACACATATGTGTTACATATTTTCCTTTTTTTGTGTTAAATGCCACATAATAATACTCTTTGGAAAACCTTGCCACTGGCATTTGTGAGCCTAGGGCCCAATTTCCTGGACAGATCCAGAACTGCCCAGAGCATGGGCAGCCTCAGATGGACAGGTCGAGGTCAAAAGTACCCTGCAGTGGAAGTCAAGGGTATGGAGCAGGGCAGTGGAGGTGGACTTCAAGGTTTCAAGTGCTCATATTAATTCATGTTGTATGACCTTGGGCAGGTTCTTTCACCTCTTTAGACTCAGTATCCTCATCTGTAAAACAGAGACAAACCGGCTGAGCATGGTGGCTCACACCTATAATCCTGGCACTTTGGGAGATCGAGGTGGGAGGATAATTTGAACCAAGGAGTTCAAGACCAGCCTGGGCAATATAGGGAGATCCCAACTCTATTTTTAAAAAAAATTATCCTGGTATGGTGGTACACACCTGTTGTCCCAGCTACTTGGGAAGATGAGGTAGGAGAATTACCTGAACCCAGAGAGGGTCGAGGCTGCAGTGAGCCGTGATTGTGCCACTGCACTCTAGCCTGAGCAGGAGAGTGAGATCCCTGACAAAAAACAAACAAAAAAACACCCAGGTACAATCATAGTGCCACCTCCTAATACTGCAGTGAGAATTAAAAGGAGATAATAGAATATATGCAAAGCCTCTAGACATTGCTAACACATGGTAGTAGATGTTGCTTCTGCTGTTGCAGTTGTGCTTGAAGATGGAATTAAAAGGGGGGGGGGTTAATCGGGTG
>NW_007259456.1:290177-290392 GCF_000164805.1 Carlito syrichta
GCTGGGCTTGGTAGCTCAGCCTGTAATCCCGCGCCTTTGGGAGGCTGAGGTGAGTGGATTACTGAGCCCGCGGGTTCGAGACCCGCCTGGGCAGCGAGACCTCATCTCTACAATAAATTTTTTAAAAAACTCAGCCGGGCGTGGTAGCACATGCCTGTAATTCCGGCTACTCGGAAGGCTGATGTGGAAGGATCGCCGGAGCCAAGCAGGTCGAG
>NW_007259456.1:290564-294149 GCF_000164805.1 Carlito syrichta
GCAGCCTTGACCTGCTGGGCTCAGGCGATCCTTCCACCTCAGCCTTTCAAGTAGCTGGAAATACAGGCATGTGCTACCACGCCCAGCTAATTTTTTGGTTTATTGTTGAGATGAGGTATTGCCAAGTTGCCCAAGCTAATCTTGAACCCCTGGGCTCAGGCATTCCTCTCACCCCCACCTACCAAAGTGCTGGGATTACAGGTGTGAGCCCACTGAGCCTGGTCATTTCCTTGCTTTCTCTGCTGGAAGCCTGAGAAGCAATGATAGCTCAGTAGCAATAAGGATACCCAGCACCCAGATCTTGTTTTCTAATTATCATTCTCCACTAAAAGAGTGAAAATTTGGCTGAATGAGACAGAGTGAGACTCCAACTCAAAAAAAAAAGAATGAAAATTTGTTGTTGAATGGCTGCTGTCAAGACCAGGGCAGAAAAACGACAGGTTGAGCCTGGAACATCTTGTGCCAAAGGCAAAGAAGTGTCCAAGCCAGGCACTGTGGCTCACTCCTGTAATCCCAGCACTTTGGGAGGCCAAGGCAAGTGGATTGCCTGAGTCCAGGGGTTTGAGACCAGCCTGGGCAACATGGCGAGACCTCATCTCTACAATAAATTTAAAAAAAATTAGCCAGGTGTAGTGGTGCATTCCTGTAGTCCCAGAAACTTGGAAGGCTGAGGCAGAAAGATCATCTGAGCCCAGCAGGTGGAGGCTGCGGTGGCCATTAGCATGCCACTGCATTCCAGCCTGGGCAACAGAGTAAGACTTTAAATAAAAAAGAAGAAGAAGAAGAAGAAGAAGTATCCCAAACCAAAATGATGTGTGTATATCAGAGCAATGTAAGAGCCAACTGAGTGAACTCCCAGTAGTCAAAGCCAAAACAATTTGAGCATTGTATAGAGCTCCTAATGGAATTCCTGGAGATGTCCTGATGCCTGCTCTTCCTGACTTCTGATGTCTGACTTTTCCTTGGATGTTATGAGCTCCTTAATGCCTTACTGAAGGTTGACAGAGTATAGGTTTGGTTGCTACAAGAAAACCCAAAGATTGACAATGGATAAACAAATATACATTTAATTCTCATGCACTTTCAAGCCTGCGCTGGCATGGTGCCTCTGCTGTACTAAGTCAGTAGGAACCCAGCCTCCTTTTTCTTTGTATCCTCAACACTCAACTTCTACCTTGTGGATCAGGATGGCTGCTCCATCTCCAGCCAGCACAACTCTGTTCCAGCCAGAAGGGCAAGAGAAAAGCAAAAGGAATGAGCATTTGCATTCTCTGTAAGACCATGACTGGAAGTTATACATATCACTTCTGTTCATATCCCACTATCTACAAGGGAGGCTGGGGGGAAAATGGGATATATATATATATATATATATGGTTGTTGTTGTTGTTAAATGGGGTATATTTAGCAAAGCAACCATATATATACCTAACTAAAAGTTATTTTACCTTATAAGAAATGGATAACATAACAGAAATTGGGGAACAGTTAACAATCTCTGCCACTCTTGCAATAAATTCCTTGTTTTTTGCTTAAAACGAAGTTGGATTCTTCTGCATATGATCAACAGAATAAAGAATACAGAAATATAGGAAAAGGAGATACTACTTTCAATGACCGTTTCTTGCATACCAGACACTTGACACAGATGGCTCTTAATCTCAACAGTGACTCAGTAAAGTAATAAAGTAGTTGCGTTTGGGTTTTGCTTTTAGTTTTATTTTTTGAGACAGGGTCTTGCTGAACTCAAGCAATGCTTCTACTTCAGCCTCCTGAGTAGCTGGGGTTACAAGTGTAAGCCACTGTACCTGGTGATAAAGTAGGGCTGGCTTGCTTCCTTCCTTCCTTTCTTCCCTCCCTCCTTCCTTCCTCTAAAGTAGGTTTTGACAGGTGAGAAAACGGAGGCTCAGAAAGACAAAGTGACTTGTACATAGTCATAGGCCCCTAAGTCCCCTCATCACACTGGTGCTGGGAATATACTGGCCATGATTATTCCTGCTCATTTTCTGTGAGTGTCAGGCCTATCTTTGGCTGGCATCTTCGTCCTTGAGCAATGTTAATACCATCCTCAGTGACACACCTTTGTGCTTAGACAGCAGGGCTGCGGCTATAGCTACGCCCTGATCTCATGATTAGAAACTAGGTTTTGGGACACACACAGGTCAGTCCTCAGTCATCCTTGTACTCATAAGTAAGACAATAATAGGTGCTTGCCCCGAGGAGCTCCCAGTGGAGCAAAATACTTGAATAAACATGATTTTTAAAGTACTGAAGTCCTGAGATGGAAGTACGCTTAGATAAAACGAGGGCACTCCGGAGGCAGGAGGCAGGGAAGTCCATGGAGCTTCTGAAAAGATATGCAAATGTTTCTGTGTCCCTGTATTTCTCCCAGGGAGAAAGATCATGATCTTTATCAGATTCTCCAAATGATCAACAACTCCTGAGGCAGGGGTTGAGAAGACCAAGAGGCCAGGGTGTGGGGATGAGGTGGCAGAGAAATGGGCAGGAGAGGAGAGGCAGGAAAGAGCCTGGAGATGGAAGGAGGGCAAGGGCTGCTGCTCGCAGGAGTGTGGATTTCATTCTGAAGGGTAACAGGCAGTTATTACCTAGGTGGGGTCTTTGTTGCACCCATGGCCTATGTCACGCAACCCTCTGAGCACTGGTTTGTATAAGGGAACACTTAGAATTCCCTCCCTACAAATCCTAGAGAGGCTTCTCACAGGAGACCTACTGGGTCTCAAAGCATGAATGTTAATTTGTCCAGCAAAGGTTTTACTTAGAAATACTCTTTGAGCTGTAAGTTACAGAAATCCCCTGAAACTGTCTTAAATCCAGTAGTGTGATTGCAATTGTTTAATAACGAGCTTTTAGGAGAGATGCTGATTGCTAGCAATTGCCAATTTCTGTAGCGTAAATACTGCCTTCATGGTTGATTTCAGGCTACCAATGTGATGTCACTGAAGAAATATTGGCTCTCACGCACCCGTGTGAGCCGGCTATAGCACACTACTGCTTTAGCCCTATTTATTGTAAGAAGAAAGGGATGTCTCATGGAGACAAAGCCTGGAGATGCAGCTGACTCTCAGGATCAGACTTCGGAGGCAGAAACGAGTGCTTCTGCAACCTTTGGGGAATCTTCTCCTCTCTTTCCTTTCTCATTCTTCTGTTTTTATTCCTTCTGTTGTAGCAGAGATTAGCATTCTCTCTCCCCAATCCATGGAGCAAACAATTACTACTGCCAATGGCTTGCAAGTTTTCATGTCCCTCCTGACAAGAAAGAACCAGACTGAAGCTTGACCTCTCTTAATTCCAATGTTGCCGGGCACGATGGCTTACACCTGTAATCCTAGCACTTTGATAGGCCGACACGAGAGGATTGCCTGAGCTCAGGGGTTCAAGACCAGCCTGAGTTACATGGCAAGACCTCGTCTCTAACATAAATAAATTAGCCAGGCATGGTGGCACATGGAAGCTACTTGGAAGACTGAGGCAGAAGGTTCGCCTGAGCCTAGCAGGTTGAGGCTACAGTGGCTGGGACCATGCCACTGCACTCCAGCCCGAGTGACAGAGTGAGACTCCAACTCA
>NW_007259456.1:294574-302165 GCF_000164805.1 Carlito syrichta
GGTGGGGGTGGGGGTGGGGGCAGGAAGTAACCAGAATAAAAGGAAGCAATATCAGAGGAACCAACTCATTAGGTATTTTGACCAACAGAAAATGAGGGAAATTAATTATATAATATTTCATGCTATCTTCTCAAGTCTTTTGAACTATTCATCTAGGTAGTCACTAATTCAATCATTTATTTATTAATTCAATAATGCATTGAAGGCTCAGCCTGTAATCCCGCGCCTTTGGGAGGCTGAGGTGAGTGGATTGCCTGAGCCTGCGGGTTCGAGACCTGCCTGGGCAGCGAGACCTCATCTCTACAATAAATAAATAAAAAAAATCAGCCGGGCGTGGTAGCGCATGCCTGTAATTCCGGCTACTTGGAAGGCTGAGGCGGAAGGATCGCCGGAGCCCAGCAGGTCGAGGCTGCGGTGGCCGGGAGCGGCCACTGCACTCCAGTCTGGGCAAAGAGTGAGACTCCAACTGAAAAAATAATAATAATGATGCATTTAGCATTAAGTTAACATTTATTGACCATACAGGGGGTGCCAAAAATGTATGCACATGTTAAGGAATGTTATCAATCTATTACTTTTTGAAGTTGAATTAAATTATAGTAGCAATTGTGCAGTATGATGTTTGCTCAACCGTGCTTCTGTCATTTTCTTTGACTGTCCTGCCTGTCACGTGGTGATGCTAGCATTCATTTGATTAATGCCATCTTTTGAGTGAACGACCTACTTAAAATATGTATACTTTTTTGGCACCCCCATATGTATATTCTATATGGGGCTAGAAACAAAGGGGTAGATGAATAGATTAAGTTACTGCCTTCAAAGAGTTTGCAATCTGGAAATGAGACAAAGCTTCCAAAACACAATATGGAAAAAGCTTTGTAGGGGACCACAGTGGAGAGCTGTGGCAGCCTTCAAGATGGCCCCAGTGATCCTTGCCTCTTGGTATTTGTACCCCCTACACAGCGTTGGCCTGTGTGGCCAGTAGAATAAGGTGGAAGTGACAGTCTGACACTTCTAATACTATGTTATAAAAGACTGTGGCTTCCATCTTGCATGTTTCCTCTTGCTCTCTTTGATCATTCACACTGAAGGGAGCCAGCTGCCACAAGAAGTCCTGATGGAGAAGGAACTGAAGCCTCCACCAACAGCCATGTGAGTGAGCCTGAAAGCAGCTCATCCAGCCCTAGTCAAGCCTTCAGATGAGACTGCAGCCCTGACCAGCAGTTTGACTGCAACCTCATGACAGACCCTGAGCCAGAACCACTCAGCTAACCCATTCCCAGATTCCCAAACCTCACAAATGGTGGGAGATAATACACACTGAACTGCAAAGTTTTGGGGTAATTTGTTATACAGCAGTAGACGACTAACACAGGAGGCAATGTGCAAGGTGGATCCTAGAGGAGGAACTCAACAAGGAGAAACAGAGAAAGGCATCAGGACATTATAGCAAAGCCACATGCAAAACTGAAGATGAGAACATGCAGGACATGAGTGGGGAGTGATGAGTAGTTTGATATGGCCAGAACTTGAGCTGGCTTGGATGAGACAGCAGTCAGGACTGTTTGGTGGGCCAGGCCAGTCCAGAAGGGCTGTGGGTTTATTATCAGTGTGTCAGTGGCTTCAAATCTTTCTGAGCACTGGGAACCTCTTCAAATAAAACCTTGTACAAAAGGCTAAGCTGTAAAAATACAGAATGGGGCGCCGCTGGCTGGAGTTAGGTGGGGTAGGATTGGGACTTTAGAGGGTTTGTCTCTTCTCCCCTCTCCTGATTTGCCTCTATACATGTGGACCTTCACTGGGGGAGTCTCAGGATACTGTGTACAATGGTGGCTGCCAGGCAGGGACCCAATGGCTGACTGAGTGGAGGAAGAATCACTTTACACTGTATTTCCTTTTACCTTTTTTTGGGGGGGACTTTACATTATGCTCATTATTACTTATTCAGAGAAGTAAACAAAATTAAAGATAAGACAGCCACCACCACCACAGCATGAAACCCTTAGGTTGAAAATCCAGGATGGTTTTCCAATCAGGGTGGTTCTGGGATCATGTCACATTGCAGCAAGTTCCCTCTGGCTGCCCTGTGGAGAACTGTCAGGAGACTAGAGGTTAAACAGGAGACCGCTTCGGAGGCCACTTGGAAAACTCTGAGTGTGGAACCGGGGCCCAGAGTGGAACATGCCTCCTTGTGATATATCTGCAGTGGAATGTTCAAGGCCCTCCAAACCATGGTGGTTCATTCAACAAATGTTCACTTGGCATGAGCATGGACCGGGAGGAGGGAGACAGGAGAGCTTCCGGTGGGCCAGCTGGTGGGGTACAATCTCAGCTTTGCTGCTCTCAAACTCAGTGATGTTGAGGAGGTTCCCTTCCTTGCTGTCTCAGTCGGGCACAGTGGCTCACACCTCAGATGATGTCTGTATCCCAGCACTTTGAGAGGCTGAGGGAAGAGGATTGTCTGAGCCCACTGGTTCGAGACCAGCTGGGACTACAGGTGTGCACCACCACACCCAGCTAATTTTTTAACTTATTGTAGAGACGAAGTCTCTCCAGGTTGCTCAGGTTGGTCTCAAACCCGTGGGCTCAGGCAATCCTCTCACCTCTGCCTCTCAAAGTGCTGGGATTACAGACATGAGCCACTGTGTCCAACTAATTTTTCTTGATTTATTGCAGAGACAAGTTTTCGCCAAATTGCCCAGGCTGGTCTTGAACCCCTGGGCTCAGACAATTCTCTCGCCTCAACCTCCTAAAATGCTGGGATTATAGGTGTGAGCCACCGTGCCCAGCCAACAATAATTTCTTTGTATCATCTAATTCTCGGTTCATATTCATATTTGCATAAAGGTGCCCCAAATATCTTTTGATGATTACTTTTACTGTTTTTTAAATTGGGTTCCAGTCAAAATCAATACATGGCTCTCAGAGGGTCTTTGCCATATGGATTAAATGAATCAATGATCATAAAGCGCTTAGACAATTCTCTAGTATATAAGAGCTCTGTGAGTGTTGTCTCTTGCTGGGCATTAGGGATCAAGAGCTAACTCCATGGACCTGGGACTCAGAGCTGCAGACACCACAGCACCATGGGGGAAAGAGTAGCACGAGGCTTAGCGCGGTGGCTCATGCTTATAATCCCAGCATTTTGGGAGGCCAAGGTTAGAGGATTGCCTGAGTTCGTGGGTTTGAGACCAGTGTGGGTAACATGGCAAGACCTCATCTCTACAATAAATCAAAAAATTAGACAGGTGTGGTGACATGTGCCTGTAGTTCCAGCTACTTGGAAGGCTGAGGCAGAAGGATCACCTGAGCCCAGCAGGTCAAGGCTTTGGTGGCTGCAAGTGTGCCACTGCACTCCAGCCTGGGCGACAGAGTGAGACTCCGACTAAAAAAAAAAAGAGTGGCACAAAGAGCAGGACTGAGCCCAGAGGGCCTGCATACTGGAGGCAGAGAACTCATAGCTGGGCAGATGGCCCACAGGGGAGCCACAGGCCTGGGGCTTCTCTGGTAGGTGATTTCCTCAGGTTGGGCCTGCCCCCTATCTGGGTGTCTGCCTAGGAGATGATCAGCTCGGCCTGGCCGATAACACGTGGTTCTTGCTGCTGGGTGGACACAGCCCTGTGGTGGAGGCTTATGTCTGGGCTCCAGGAGAAGACTCAGGTTCTGAAAGCTCTGGGGCAGGCAGGCCCTGATGGGGCTGCAGAGTGGTGGAGGTCATCCTTGGCCAGCCAGAGGAGTCCTGGCAGCAGAGTCTGCCCCAGCTCTGGCCTTCCATCCTGACTGCTTGGAGAGCTGGCTGCTCAAGTCTGGCCTTCTCTCCCAGCTGCATGGATCTGCACTGGATGGGGGGAGAATGGGCATCACAAATGCCCTGCCCTCTATAACTGAGTGGTCAGCCCATACCACACCCAATCTGGCACCTCCTGGGCTTCCTCTAGCCCCTCCTCCCGGGTACCACTGCTCCTAAATCCTGAAAGGAGAGGGCTCCTGGAGACCAAGCTTGGTCCCCACCCTTGCAGTGACTGGGTCCAAGGAGAATACGTGACCCTCTTTGGACCAACCAGAGTCCACAAGGGCGAGTTCCAGGACTTGGGCTGAAGCTCTGGGGACAGGAACATTCTTTGCCTTAAGGATAAGCCAGATCCCTGGTGGCAGTCTGTCTCCCTTAGAGGAAAGGCTGGACACACATATGTAGAGCAAAGTGGGCCTAGAGATGGAGAAGGCGTTTCCACACTCGCTCAAGCACTGCACTTGGGACTTAGCTTAGGACGCATAATGTTTCACTTAGGCCAGCCAGAGTCAATAGATATCTCGGTTCCCAGTTGTTACATGAGTTCCCAGGAAGCAGAGCCTGAGGTAAAGTCCTGTTTGCTACTACTTTATAAGGGAGTGCAATCCCGGAGACTCACAATGAGGGAAGTGAGGGGAGGAGCCACCAACCTATGAGGAGGCCCCATCCTGTTGACCACTCTCCCAGAAGCCTCCTACATTTCACCTCTGGACACTCAATTGCGAAGAAATGGATGAGAATGTATCTACATCTCCCATATTCCATTGCTCAAAGCTTTACTTAGCGGGGCACTAACTCCCTGCCACCTCTACCCTGGCAGCTTGCGGGTTTATTTTTTTGTGGGGCCACTGGCAACCCTGGGACTTACAATCTTTGGAGGAAGCAGGAGTTAAACAAGTAGCGTGGTGGCTCAGGCCTGTAATTCCAGCACTTTGGGAGGCCAAGAAAGGAGGATCACTTGAGCCCAGGAATTCGAGACCAGCCTGGCAAAAAAATGAGACCTCCCCCCAGCTCCCAAAAAAAAAAAAAAGAAAAAAGAAAAATTAGCTGTGTGGTAGCACAAGCTTATATAGTCCCAGCTACTCTGGAGGCTGAGACGGGAGGATTGCCTGAGCAAAGGAGGTTGAGGCTGCAGTGAGCCAGATTATGCCACTGCATTCCATCCTTGGAGAACAGAGTGAGATGCTGACAATAAAAAATAACAAAAATCACAAGCAGCTGCAAGGTGGTGAGTGTTTGGAAGAAATAACTCAGGGCATTCTGGGCAGGGGTCAGGAAAGCCCCAGTGAAGAGGAGGCGAATCCAAATGCAAACCCAAAGAAAGAGTGGTAGTCAGCCAGGTCAAGAAGCGCAGGGAGGGAAGAGAAAATTCGTGGGAATCCTTGAGGTCGGAAAGGGCATGATGTGTTTGGGGAACTGAGAGAAAGCCAGCATCCCGGCGCATTGAGAGCAAGGCAGATTACTGAGCATTTATAGAGCACCAAGTACATACGGACATGGCCACTTAATGTTTGAGCTAACCCACCCAGACTCCCTTTTTTTCTGGGAACTGTGCCTTCTTCCTGCCTGCCCCGGCACACGGTTTCCATAGGAACAACCTAGTTCTAACGATTGGGCCACACCCTCTGGCCACAGTTGATTGGACTAGAGGAGAACACCTCACGGGGCGCCACCAATCAGAGCCTCTCGGCCCCTGAGTTGGGAAGGTCGGGCCGAGAGCGTGATTGAGGCTCTCGGTGTAGGGCTGGGCACTTTGTGCGTCCAGTGGGGAGGTGCTGACAGCCCGGTTTTCTGCCGAGTGCACCAGGAAGCAGTGAAAGACACCTCTGCAGAAGTGTTAATAAGGCAGATACGAGAGAGGAGGAACTTTGAGAGAGTCTGGATCCTGGTGGTCTTAGACGTGGCGGCACCCCCGCCCTGGGCTCCTTGAAACAAAGCCTCCTTGTTGCTTAAACCGCATCCAGTGAGTTTCTGTCGGTTTTCCAACGAAAACCTTGTCAAGTGCTGGATGCATAAATACAACAGGGTCTCCACCCTGAAGAAGGTCATAAATCAAAAGGAGATACAGACACATACACTAAACATTAACTACTGGATGATGAGTGTGGTAATAAAAGTTTGTTCAAAGCAGGGAGGTTGTACAGAGATAAATTAAGATAACAGATGTAAAAGGATTTTGAAAAGAAAAAATGTGCTATGTAAGTCCCCTATAATTAAACTTAAGAGATTCACTTGCGTTTCTACTTTCAGTTTAATCAAGAACACAGCCACTTTACTTTCAGAATGATGCTATTTTTTAAGGTACTTCTGGCCTGCAATCTGGCAGTGGGTGTATTATTCAGGGTCTTGTGCTTTTATTTCCTCTTCTGCATTTGGTGAGTGGATGGATAAATAACCTTCCAATTTCCCAGAGAATCAGGAAGCATTTGATGGTCTGCCCTTTCAGTTATGTTGCAATTTTCTACCCTTTCTGCCCTGCCTGCGTCAACCTCTCCTTGACTGCATGAGATGAAAAGGCTGACTCACTAAAATAAAATCTTGCAACTGAATCACTGATTTAGTTTGCTGATTGACATACCATTGCCACGTTAAAGGTATGATGGTGACATTATGTCTGAAGAGAAGGTGTGGCTGTTTCCACCCATACAATCTTCCAAATCAACCCATCCAAGGACACTTTGCAATGTTTAAGTAATTTATGAAAGAAGGCCCTCGCCTAGAGACTTGTGAGTCTGGTGGGTGGCCCTGGCGTGTCGAACCTGGCTAATAAACCTCTCTCGGTAAAAAAAAAAAAAAAATTTATGAAAGAACAATGATATCTTATTGAAAAATATATTTTCTCCACTCTCATCACAGGCAGACACCTGTTAATTTATGCCAAATTTTTGATGGTGGAGATGATATCACAAGCATAGCTTAAAAGTACCCTGGGTTACAGGGTCAAGGGTGGGTGGGCTTTAGCATCGAGAGAACCTAGGTTCAAATCCCAGCTCTACTGATTGCTTGTTGTGCAGTCTTGAGCAAGTTGTTTTTTTTTTTTTTTTGAGTCAGAGTCTCACTTTGTCGCCCAGGCTGGAGTGCAGTGGCACGCTGTTCATGGCCACTGCAGCCTCAACCTGCTGGGCTCAGGTAATCCTTCCACCTCAGTCTTCCAAGTAGCTAGAACTACAGGTGTGCACCACCATGCCCAGCTAAGTTTTTTGACTTATTGCAGAGACGAGGTCTGGCCAAGTTGCCCAAGCTGGCCTCGAACCCACAGGTTCAGACAGTTCTCTCACCTCCACCTCCCAAAGTGCTGGGATTACAGGTGGGGCCAGTTACTTAACCTCCAGCTTGGGCAAGTTACTTAACCTCCTGGAGCCTCAGTTTCCTCATCTGTAAAAGGACACTGACAGAATTTCAGTGGTGGGGTGGAGGGAACAAAGGGATCAGGCAGCGCAGTAGGGACAGAATGAGAGAAGGCAGGTTAGCACAGCCAAGCACTAAGTGGAGCTAAACAACTTTGTTCCTTCTGCATTCTGAGGTGTGTTGGATTTTCTGGGAAGAGCTCCAGGTACAGGACTTCCTTCCCACCAGGGTGGTCTTCTCCTGGGCATCAGAATCTGACAGAATCTATGGCATTTCATGAGATTGGTGGCTTTCTGGAGACTCACAGCACTTAAAACTCAAACACTAAAGAATAGTCTCTCCATAAGAATAACTTGCCTGGCTCGGTGGCTCAGCCTGTAATCCCAGCGCTTTGAGAGACTGAGGTGAGTGGATTGCCTGAGCCCGCGGGTTTGAGACCTGCCTGGGCAGTGC
>NW_007259456.1:302186-305134 GCF_000164805.1 Carlito syrichta
AAAAAAAAAAAAAAAAGAATAACTCTTGGCCGGGGCGTGGTGGCGCAAGCCTATAATCCCAACACTTTGGGAGGTCGAGGTGAGAGGATTGTCTGAGCCCACAGGTTCGAGACCAGCCTGGGCAACACGGTGAGACCTCACCTCTACAATAAAAAAATATAAAAAAAAATAGCCGGGCGTGGTAGCACACACCTGTAGTTTCAGCTACTTGGAAGGCTGAGGCGGAAGAATGGCCTGAGCCCAGCAGGTCAAGGTTGTGGTGGCCGTGAGTCGTGAGTGTGCCACTGCATTACAGCCTGGGTGACAGAGTGAGACTCCAACTCAAAAACAACAAAAAAAGAATAACTCTCAAGCTGGGGGCTTGCTCCTCAGAACACACATCTATAGCCATTGCAGTACTGCGTCCACTGAGTGCTTGCCCTCTGAACAATCTCTAGTATTTTGCAGGATGCTCCAGCAAATGATAGCAAGTGCTGTCACAGTGACTGGCTTTTTCCACAGCACTTTATCTCAGCTCACCTGTCTGCAGAAGTGAATACAACACTGATGGTGCGTTTTTCAGCTGAGCTCTTCTAAGGCCACTTGAAATTCCAGCACACCTATAGTTCCCTGTGGCTGACTCAGGATAGAATGTGTATTTCTGTTTTCCCTGCTAGAGTGGCGCCACCCCATGGCAGCATCATGAACTATGTACATTCTGGAGTCCATCAGCTTTGAAATGAAGGGATTGTTGGTTAATTTTTTAATTGGGCAGGTTCTGTATTTCATGTATGGGGCATAATCTGAGACCTTATTCATATGTTTACATTTCAGCACTTCAGATTTCCACAATTCAAATTCACATAAAATGTAATTGTGCTGTACATGTTCAATTTACTTAAATATTTTAACTCCATACGAGTGTCTATTAGTTTTCCCATCCAGAACATTTTTAGGAGGAGGATTTGGGGATTAGAATAACAGTGTGTGTAGGTCTAGTGCACTAGTCTTTTTTTTTTTTTGAGTTGGAGTCTCACTCTGTCGCCCAGACTGGAGTGCAGTGGCCGCTCCCGGCCACCGCAGCCTCGCCTGCTGGGCTCCAGCGATCCTTCTGCCTCAGTCTTCCAAGTAGCTGGAATTACAGGCACACGCTACCATGCCCGGCTGATTTTTTTTATTTTTTATTTATTGTACAGATGAGGTCTCGCTGCCCAGGCGGGTCTCGAACCCGCGGGCTCAGGCAATCCATTCACCTCAGCCTCCCAAAGGCACGGGATTACAGGCTGAGCCACCGAGCCCGGTTTTTTTTTTTTTTAAGTTCTGGGCTCACAGTCTCCCAGGCTGGAGTGCAGCGGCACAATCATGGCTCACCGCAGTCTTGACCCCCTGGGCTCAGACAATCTTCCTGCCTCAACCTTCCAAAGTGCTGGGATTACAGGCATGAGCTAGTGCACCTGGCCACACTTGTCCTTCTGCGGGCATTGGGTCTATGTTACAACAGCTAGGAAAAGTGTACTATGGGAGTCACTCTCATTTTATGATAAGGATGCTGAAGTTGAGAGAAATTAAAGTTTGCCCATCATATAGTAAAATTCAGACCATAACCAAGCCAGGAACTCCTGATTACTAAAACAGTCCTCAGCCAATGTTTTAAGTTTACATTTTCAATATTTCAGTTGCCAATTTTTAATTTTTGTCTCCTCCTGTTCCTTCCACCCCTCAGGATGAATAAGAAATGAGGAGGCTTCAAACCAGAGCAGGCTTTGGAACAGACCAACTCTGGTTTACTTGCCAACAGTTACCAGCTGTGTAGCTTGGTTGGATCCTAAGACAATCTGAGCCTTGCATTTCTCCACCTTTAAAAATAAAATTGAGGTAATCACACACACACACACACACACACACCCCTCACACACACACAAGTGCATGAAAAAAATGGGTGAAATCTGAATAAGTCTGTAGATTGTACTGATGTCAATGTCCTGATTTTGGTATTGTACTATAGTTATGGAAGGTGTTACCATTAGTGGAATGTATTAGCATTAAGGGCAGGGAGAACTCACTCTACTACTTTTGCAACTTCCTGTGAGTCCATGACGACGATGATGATAGGAGTTGGAGTCTCGCTTCGTCACGCAGGTTGGAGTGCAGTGGCGTGCTCACGGCCATTTCAGCATCCACCTGCTGGGCTCAGGTGATCCTTCCACCTCTTTCTTCCAAGTAGGCGAAACTACAGGTGCATACTACCACACCTGGCTAATTTTTTTATTTATTGTAGAGATGAGGTCTCACCGAGTTGCCCAGGCTGGTCCTGAACCCATGGGCTCAGACAATCCCCTTACCTTGGCCTCCCAAAGTGCTGGGATTACAGGCTTGAGCCACTGCGCCCAGCTATTATTATTATTTTTAGTCAGAGTCGCACTCTGTCCCCATGCTGGAGTGCAGTGGCATTTTCATAGCTACTGCAGTCTCGAACTGGTGGACTCAAGTGATCCTTCCACCTCAGCCTTCCAAGTAGCTGGAACCACAGGCATGTGCCACCATGCCCAGGTAATTTTTTTGATTTATTGTAGAGATGAGGTTTCACTATGTTGCTCAGGTTGGTCTTGAACCCCTGAGCTCAGGCAATCCTCTCGCCTCCACCTCCCAAAGTGATGGGATTACAAGTGTGAGCCACCATGCCTGACTGAGTCCATGATTATTTTAAAATGAAAGGGATTTTTAAGCCGGCCTTGATGGTTCAGCCTGTAATCCCACGCCTTGGGAGGCTGAGGTGAGTGGGTTGCCTGAGCCCGTGGGTGCAAGACCTGCCTGGGCAACTTGGCGAGACCTCATCTCTAGAATACATTAAAAAAAAAAATCAGCCGGGCGTGGTAGCGCGCGTCTGTGGTTCCAGCTACTTGGAAGGCTGAGGTGGAAGGATCACCTGAGCCCAGCAGGTTGAGACTGCAGTGGCCGTGAGTGTGCCA
>NW_007259456.1:305631-309353 GCF_000164805.1 Carlito syrichta
CTCACCTCAGCCTCCCAAAGGCGTGGGATTACAGGCTGAGCCACTGAGCCCGGCGCAAAATTTTTTTTTTGAGGTCTCACTTTGTTGCCCAGGCTGGAGTGCAGTGATGTGATCACAGTTTACCGCAGCCTCGACCTCCTGGTCTCAGGTGATCCTCTTTACTCAGCCTTATGAGTAGCTGAGACTACAGACACACCACGACATCCAGCTCAAAAAATATCTTTAAATATTAGCACCTAACTGGCCTTTACCGAACCATAGGGAAATGCTTATGTCGTTATGTTGCTTGAAGACAAAAAGACTCCTGAATTGCATTCACATTATGGTCACAACTATGTTCAAGGAAAAGAAATTTAACCAGAATGGTGGCCATGGAAGTCAGACTCCACTAAGGAGTGTGGAAAACTCATCTGCCAAATCAGCTAGCCAAAATTTTTTTTTTAAAAAAGAAAGGAAATTTATACCTTGAAAAAGAAGTGAAGAGAAATGCATCCAAATGTTAATGGTGATTTGTCTGAGTAGTGAGAATTTAATTCCCATCCACTGTACCATATTTTCCAAATTTTCTGTGATGAACTTGACTTATTTTAAAAGTTACTCAAAGGAAGCGACACTTCACCAAAAGAACAGACTTGGATGTTGGGCCAGAAAATCCAAGGTGTGGGACTGCTACTCGTTCTGCTGTAGGATTGATCTTGGTGTGGTTGAGGTACTCTTTATTCTTTAGTAAAATGGATTACCAAATAAATTATATGTGCTGGCCGGGCTCGGTGGCTCAGCCTGTAATCCCGTGCTTTGGGAGGCCGAGCTGAGTGGATTGCCTGAGTCCGCGGGTTCGAGACCCGCCTGGGCAACTTGGCAAGACCTCATCTCTACAATAAATCAAAAATTAGCCGGGCGTGGTAGCGCGCGCCTGTAGTTCCAGCAACTTGAAAGGCTGAGGAGGAAGGATCACCGGAGCCCAGCAGGTCGAGGTTGCAGTGGCCGGCAGTGGCCACTGCACTCCAGTCTGGGCAGCAGAGTGAGACTCCAACTCCAAAAAAAAAAAAAAAAAAAAAAATATATGTGCTAAATTAGGCGCTGTGGCTCAGCCTGTAATCCCAGCACTTTGGAGGCTGAGATGAGAGGATTGTCTGAGCCCGGGAGTTTGAGACCAGCCAGGGCAACTTGGTGAGATATCTTTTCTACAATAAATCACAAAAACTAGCTGGGCGTGGTGGCATGTGTCTGTAGTTCCAGCTACTTGGAAGGCTGAGGTGGAAGGATCACCTGAGCCCAGCAGGTTGAGACTGCAGTGGCCGTGAGTGTGCCACTGCACTCCAGCCTGGGTAAGAGAGTGAGATTCCTATTCAAAAAAAAAAAAAAAAAAAAAAAAATCAATACATTAGCTGAGCATGATGGTTGCACCTGTAGTCCCAGCTACTCAGGAGGCTGACAAAGAAGGATCACTTGAGCCCTGGATTTCTAGGCTTCACTGAGCTGTGATCTCGTCACCTGACTCAATTAAAAAAAAAAAAGAACTACATTAAGTGTGATAGGGTGAAAACAAAGTCCCCTGACTACCTCCTTCCTACTTTTTTTTTTTTTTTTTGAGTTGGAGTCTTGAGTTGGAGTCTCACTCTGTTGCAATGGCATGCTCCTGATCACTGCATCCTTGACCTGCTGGGCTCAGGTGATCCTTCTGCTTCAACCTTCCAAGTAGCTGAAACTACAGGCACGTACCACCACACCCAGCTAGTTTTTTGATTTATTGTAGAGATGAGGTCTCATCAAGTTGCCCATACTGGTCTTGAACCAGTGGGCTCAGGCAATCCTCTCATCTCAGCCTCCCAAAGTGTTGGTACTATAGACTTGAGCCACAGTGCCTGGCTTCCTTCCTACTTTATTGGGGTAAGTATTAAGTGTTTCTTTGTTTCATTTCTCTCTCTCTCCTCCCTTCCAGACCATACTCTTTTTAACCATTTTTTTTTTTTTTTTTAGTTGGAGTCTCACTCTGTTACCCAGACTGGAGTGCAGTGGCACGTTCATAACCACAGCAGCGTCAACCTGCTGGGCTCAGGCTATTCTTCTACCTCAGCCTTTCAAGTAACTAGAATCACAGCTGTGATTTTTGAATTATTGTAGAGATGAGGTCTTGCCAAGTTGACCAGGCTGGTCTCAAACACTTGGGCTGAGGCAATCTTCTAGTCTCCACCTCCCAAAATACTGGGATTACAGACATGAGCCACTGCACCTGGCTTAGCTTTCTTTTTGAGAAGTTTGAAGCTCATGCTTCAAGGAAGAACATAGAAAGGCAATCATGCGTCTTATGGTGTTCACTTCCAAAAGGAGACCCACTCTGGCCAGGATTGCACCAGGCTTCCTGGAGGAGGCCTTCTTCCTCATATGTGTAGGAGGAGTCTACACTTGTCCTTGGAAACTCACCCCCAATTCTTTTCACCTAGTAGAGTCTTCCCAAGCTATTATCACAGTGCAGTGATAAATACTTCCAAGGCCCATGCATATGACACTTGAGCAACCTCTTTTCATTTCTGATCCCCTCTCTAACTCTGGTTGGTGGTTTTCTTTCTTTCTTTCTTTTTTTTTGAGTTGGAGTCTCACTCTGTCACCCAGACTGGAGTGCAGTGGTCGCTCCCAGCCACCGCAGCCTCGACCTGCTGGGCTCTGGCGATCCTTCTGCCTCAGCCTGCCAAGTAGCTGGAACCACAGGCACGCACTACCACGCCTGGCTAATTTTTGATTTATTGTAGAGATAAGTTCTCGCCAAGTTGCCCAGGCGGGTCTCGAACCCGCGGGCTCAGGCAATCCACTCACCTCAGCCTCCCAAAGGTGCAGGATTATAGGCTGAGCCACCGAGCCCGGCTTGGTTGGTGGTTTTCAAACTGAGATCTGCATTTATTCCTGGGGTTCTATGAGTTCTACCACAAGGTCTGAATGTTGTGTTTTTATTTTTAGATTGTCTGAATAATCACCCAAAACCCTTTGCCTCTACGCGATTTAAAACCTGTTTGCCGCTATGTGATTTCATTTTATTTTTTATTTTTGAGTCAGTCTCACTATGTCACCCAGGGTACACGATTTTAAAACCTGATTTTCCATTTAGATTAAGGTCATGCTCATGTAGATGAGTCAGAGTACAGAATCTTTGGAGGCAAATGCTTCACCAGAGTTCAGATACAGAAGGGTGACGAGAGAGTCATGTGGTCCTAGGTGATGATGGATTCTGCAGCTCCTGCCTCCTTCCCAACCAAATTATAACAATATGCATCAGCAGTAAGTAGGGCAGTATGTAAACAATAAAGAAGTTTCATCAAATGCTACTTAAATATTTTCTGTATTTTGGGAATGCTTGATTAAATGGAGTGGCTCGTTAAAAATAATGGTTAGGTGGTTAAAAGGAGTTTATTATTCACAATCCAGGAAAAAATCAATAGGGATGTCAGTGACGAAATAATTACCCATTATCAAAAAAGAGAAAAATCTGCCGGGCTCGGTGGCTCAGCCTGTAATCTCGCGCCTTGGGAGGCTGAGGTGAGTGGATTGCCTGAGCCCACGGGTTCGAGACCCACCTGGGCAACTTGGTGAGACCTCATCTCCACAATAAATCAAAAAATTAGCTGGGTGTGGTAGCGCGCACCTGTAGTTCCAGCTACTTGAAAGTCTGAGGCGGAAGGATCCCTGGAGCCCAGCAGGTTGAGGCTGCAGTGGCCGGGAGTGGCCAC